>NW_013670480.1:18830-23410 GCF_000517525.1 Limulus polyphemus | reverse complement strand
TTGTTTGATAAATATAGCAATGAGAGACATATGAGCCATTCTAACCTACAATCAAGCAAGTTATTCAAGCAGACATTTCGTGTTGCGGTCTTTAGTGTTGAGCAAGTTCAATTTTAGGCTATAATCTACAAACAGGCAAGGTATAGGCGAAGTGTCATTACTAACTCTTATCACTGGATACCTACTCTGGGACACATACGCGTGATGTATTTAAAACTAATGACGGTCATAGTACGATATTTTGTCGTGTCTACTACCTAAACAAGATGTAACTTTTCAAAATCTAAACAGGCAAAGAATAGAGGAAGTGTCATTGCAAACTCTTCTCACTGGATATCCACGCTGGGACACTTACGCGTGATGTATTTAAAACTAATGACGGTCATAGTACGATATTTTGTCGTGTCCACTACCTAAATAAGACGTAACTTTTCAAACTCTAAACAGGTAAAGAATAGAGGAAGTGTCATTGCAAACTCTTCTCACTGGATATCCACGCTGGGACACTTACGCGTGATGTATTTAAAACTAATGACGGTCGTAGTGCGATATTTTGTCGTGTCCACTACCTAAATAAAGTGTAACCTTTCAAACTCTTTGTCAAGATGAATTCTTCCTTGTTGCTGTCACTCAATAGCGACATAAAATGCTTGGTGATATATTTCAAATTTGTTACACTTACTTGTCATATATGTGAATTTAAGTGTAAACTAAACTTATCTGGAGAAATGGGTGTTTCGTGGGTCTTTTCTAAATGAATATAAAACAAAAATAAATCTGTTTACTTCGAGTACTGTCAGAAGTTTAATGTTGTTGAATAACATAACGTCAGCATTACCACGTACAAGCTAAACTTTCTGCAGAGAATATTAAATCTACGACAATACTTGAAGTCAACAGCTAATGTTAGTATGGTGTCTGCTATTCGTTCTTTATTGTTACTTTCATTAACAGCATTGGTTGGAATGTTTAATATATCTAATTATATTACTTTTACTATTAATTTTGATTATTATACTTTTATTATAGAATTTTTTTGCAGTGCTAAATATGTATATGTATTTAGGACTAGCCTATATCTCTTAAGATGACCGAACCTCATTAGGTATTATTTAGATTATGGCCGAAAATATCGTAACCAACGAAAGTACCCGAATGATGAAACAATGCATTGTAATTTTTATAAGCAGGAACGTAAGAAAAGTATACTTAGTTAACTTATACACATTAAAATATTGATTTTTTTAGTTTTCCTCTAAGTGAGTAACTTGCTCTGATAGAAAGTTAATATTAGAAAATAATACATTATTCAAAGCGCTGCCAAACAACATTTTAAGCTTCAACGTAATTCATAATACATATTCCTCCAATAGTTTTAATCTTGGTGTTTTGCTTATGACAAGTGAAGCTGGGCTTTATAATATTTAAGTAACTGTTTGTCCCTGAGTTACGATGTTATTAAGAAAATCGTTCTACAAAATAAAAGTCTCATAATTATTATTGTTCTCATTTAATATATTGACTGCTTAAATCGTTTGTGTTTATGTTAAATACTTCCTGCTTTCAAATGTAATTACAACAGACTGCCTTTATACAGTCGATGGACAAACTTCAAAAGTTTTCTTCAGGAGAAGTTTTTTGTTGTTGAACTTGTATATGTTGCCAAATACCAAAACGTTATTGAAAGCTGTACTGTGTTAGCTTAATAAAGAGAATCTCGTGCTTCGAATCTCAAGATCACAAGGTTTAATAACTAGAAGCGACAAAGGCGTGTCAAATAAGAATATTATTATAATTTCAATGTACTTTATAAGATACGTCTTCTAAACTGTAATCTCGATCAGTCCACAATCCCTACATTCAAGCCTTCATTTCTGTTGCTTTTCTCTACCCTCTTAGCTTAATTGATTATCGACTTATTTCCGGCTGGTACAGTTAAACCTATAAATAATTTAAGATAGAAAAATTAAGTTGCTATTTGATGTAGACCAACAGCATTGTTTTGAAGCGAAGTAAATAAAACAGCCACGATAGCTTATTGGTAACAACGAGTTTGCGGTAATATTTAAATGTTAAAATTAGGATAATATAAACTTTACTTGCCTTTATCATATGAAAAATAGAAAGTACTATTTTTTTAGGTAGGAAATAAGGATGTTCTGGTGTTAAAAATCCCATATGTTTTGAATTCATTGAAATTTAAAATTTCACGTTTTTGTTACAATAAATCTACAGTTTATGATAGTGTCGTTTTGGGTTTTATCTTTACTTAAGTTTCAAATATTATGTATTTCTGGTTGAGAACATTCCGAAAAAATATATAGGATTCGTAAACATCCGCGTGACTCTTCTTGTGCTAATATTTAAAAGTAAAAAGAAATAAACTTCAAGCATTCTACTAATTATTTGGCACCGCAGTGGCACAGCGGTATGTCTGCGGACTTACAACTCTAGAATCTGGGTTTCGATACCCGCGGTGGGCAGAGCACAGATAGCCCATTGTATAGCTTTATACTTAATTACAAACAAGGTACTGGTATTTCGAATTTTTACTAGGAAGTCTCAGTGCTTTAGCTATAACACTTTACATATTATTACTACAAATATCTATAGAGTATTAGAATATAATGTATGGCTACTCTGTTGTGACTGTTTATCATTTCTTATGACATGATTAGAACTGTGATGTAGAACAGATGTGATTAATATATGCTAACGTTCAGTTAGCTAAGTGATTAGTCTAATAAAGAGCAGAATTCAGAGACTTGGAGTATTAGTTGTAAGAGTGAAATTATACACTGAAACCTTGCAGTTTTCACTGAATAAAATTTAACATTTACCACTTGAAAATTTACATTTTGGAGAATAAAATATCATAGGAGTATCATGTTATATAAAAAAATATAGCAGGTAAAACGTAATACAAATTATCACTTTTACCTTTATACGAATACTGTTTACGAGACTGTATGAAACTTTATTTACAAAAACCATTAGCACAATTGCACGAATGACTTATCGAATGAAAATTATTGAGGCGGTATAAGTTAAAATTTGACAATAGAACTGAATATATTGGCATAGACGTATACAATAATATACTATTTTATTCTTGATAAGGTACCAGACTCAAATATTTCATTAACTCTAATTTCAGATGTTTAATTAATTACTTGATAATAACACATTTATCATTGTTTGTTGGTTTTTTAAAAGCTACATAACGTGCTCTTTATACTTTGCTCACTATGAAGAGTCGAACCCAGGATTTTAGCGTAAACTACCGTTGACACAATGAGGGATCACATTTGTCATAACTATATCCTGTACTAAGTTTACTGGGAATGATATGCATTTCATTGTAGATATTAGTTAAGATATAATGTTGGAATTAGGTAATCTCTTATTTCAATTACAGATGGCCTACTTTGTATTAGTATTAATTGGAAGATGTGCTGTACAGAGTGCAATAGAAATTAAAATACTTTTCAAAGGTGACAGGTGAGCTGCAAGGTGTCTTAATAATGAATTGATAAATAATCGATATTGTATGATGCAAAAAAAATTATGAGGAATAAACTCGATTGAATGATGTAAAACTTGAATACGATTTTTTAAATATGTAAATGAAGAGAAACGTTCATCCTTGACTAGTATGCAAACATTATTTTAGGAAGGTATATAGCAAGTTACATAGTCCTTATATTTCACCGTAAAAACAAGTATCTTTCATAAAATGTAATGCTACCTGCTTGTGAGTTTCTTATTGTTTAATATGAAATTAAAACAGGTAAGAAACTAACACATAATTACTTTATATTGATTCAACAATATCAACCTATTACGTACAAATGTAATCTTGCAGTAACAACCTGTTTGGTAAAATGCAATTGTGTTTGCTGATCCCATTATTACATATATTACACAATCGTTTCAAACTAAGGCGGAAATATTATAGACCATTATGTGAAAACTAGGTACATAATACAGATCTTACAACAAACACACAAGGTACACAAACAATATTTGGCATGAAAAACCTGATATATGGCAGCATCGTTAATATCCGTATGGCAATCTTAGAATACTATGTAAAATGCATTAACATCTGGAAAACTACACCTATCCTGTGGGGATATAGCAGATATACAATAAAACAAGTCTGCTGTTGTTTGGATATAGCAAATATACAACAAAACAGGTCTGATGCTGTGTGGATATAGCAGATATACAATAAATTAGATCTAGTGCTGTGTTGTGGATATAGCAGATATACAAAAAACAGATCTGCTGCTTTGTGGATATAGCAGATATACAATAAAACAGATCTGCTGCTATGTGGTTTGTTTGTAATTAAGTACAAAGCTAAACAATGGGCTATCTGTGCTCTGCCCACCACGGGTATCGAATCCCGAATTCTAGCGTTGTAAGTCCGTAGACATACCGCTGTGCCATTGGGGGCGCTGCTGTGTAAATATAGCAGATATACAATAAAACAAGTCTGCTGCTGTGTGGATGTAGCAGACATACAATAAACAAGTCTGCTACTGTGTAGATATAGCAGATACAAACAAAACAAG
>NW_013670480.1:3894-18308 GCF_000517525.1 Limulus polyphemus | reverse complement strand
AAAATATACAACAAAACAAGTCTGCTGCTGTGTGGATATAGTAGATATACAATAAAACAAGTCTGCTGCTGTGTGGATATAGCAAATATACAACAAAACAAGTCTGTTGCTGTGTGGATATAGTAGATATACAACAAAACAAGTCTGCTGTTGTTTGGATATAGCAGACATACAATAAAACAAGTCTGCTGTGTGGATATAGCAAATATACAACAAAACAAGTCTGCTGCTGTGTGGATATAGTAGATATACAATAAAACAAGTCTGCTGCTGTGTGGATATAGCAAATATACAACAAAACAAGTCTGCTGCTGTGTGGATATAGAATAAAACAGATCTGCTGCTGTGTGGATATAGCAAATATACAGTAAAACAAGTCTGCTGCTGTGTGGATGTAGCAGATATACAATAAAACAAGTCTGCTGCTGTGTGGATATAGCAGATATACAACAAAACAAGTCTGCTGTTGTGTAGATCTAGAAGATATAGAATAAAACAGATCTGCTGCTGTGTGGATATAGCAGATATACAATAAAGTAAATCTGCTGCTTTATGGATATAGCAGATATACAATAAAACAAGTCTGCTGCTGTGTGGATATAGCAGATATACAATAAAACAAGTCTGCTGCTGTGTGGATATAGCAGATATACAATAAAACAAGTCTGCTGCTGTGTGGATATACAATAAAACAGATCTGCTGCTGTGTAGATCTAGCAGATATACAATAAAATAGATCTGCTGCTGTGTGGATATAGCAGATATACAATAAAACAAGTCTGCTGCTGTGTGGATATAGAAGATATACAATAAAACAAGTCTGCTGCTGTGTGGATGTAGCAGATATATAATAAAACTGACAAAAAATATGCATATATATATATATATATATCACATTCTGAAACCTTAAAAATGATTACTTTTCGTAACTTCAGGTATGTGCCTTATTGAACTGGTTAATTTAATAATCTTTTCACATTATATCTTTTATCGTATTCTCATCCTTTTGTAAACTATTGACATAAGTAACAGAATTCATCAAGCAGGTACGTACATTAACACTGTAAACCAAATCTTTCTGCAGTTTCTCTGTGGAGTAGCTATAGCCGAAAAAGAAAAATGCGATTATAAATATAATGTTTGCTCAGAAAAAATAAAAAGTAATACAAAAGGCACATGAACAACGTCTTTTCATGCTCTGCTAGTAATCGATGAGTTTTCAGTAACAGGCTGTTTCATTCTATATTTTCAGCTGCACAGTTTAAATGTGGTTTTAACGGAGGTTCTTCAGGTGGTAGTTCCGGGACCCTGATTCTATGGCCTATTTTCTCCCCGTTTAATTTGGTATAAAAGGTTCTTCTGTGAGTCAAACCAATCTGAATTCGAAAAGTAGCTACTGAAAGATCTGCTCATTATGAAGACCTGGGTAAGCTTTTATTTTCACAGACTTTCAGACCTCAAGTCAAATCCACAAAAAAATATAGAATAACTTATAAGTCAAAAATTAATAAAATATTCATTATTCGTAACTCCGTTTCCACTGTGAATTTTATTAATTTATTATTACAAGGACAAGCTTAAAAATTACTAGCGTTATTATGTTATCTATGATGCAATGACTTTAGATTTTTTATTCAATAAAAAAACAAACATAATAGTTTAGAGATAATTGAATAACGATGAAATATTGAATCTTACCATTATGATGACAGATCGTAAAGCTCTACTATTTTGTGTTGATTAAGACTTGTTCGTTTTTAATGACACGCCCGTCTTTTCTCTCTCTCCTTTGTAACCAGCAAAAAGGCTGTTTATCTAATTAAATGTCATCTGATTTTCTTCTCTGCAGATATTTCTTCTCATTGTTTTTGCTGCCATGGTAGCAGTAGCTTACGGAGGTTACGGTGGTTATGGTGGACATGGCGGCTATGGTGGTCATGGTGGAGGCTATGGAGGTTACGGTGGCGGTTATGGAGGTCATGGTGGAGGCTATGGAGGTTACGGTGGCGGTTATGGAGGTCATGGTGGCGGTTATGGTGGTCGTGGTGGCTATGGATACGGTGGTTACCACTAGTGAGTTCAGTATTGAATAGTTACGCAGATTTTCGCTTCTAAACCAGATATTAATACACAACCCCACCATTATGTGTTAATTATCTTTGTTTGAATTTATTTCAATTAATTTGCATTTGAAAATGTCAAGAGACCTCATTTTGTGAAATTAAGTCTTTATATTTTTGCTCTATCTTAGCGTTATTTATTTAACATATTATATTTCCAGATGAAATGTGGTGTTAATGTTCTCAGTATTTGCATATTTTTGACTTTTTCTAAATATTAATAATATATAACTAGAAGTGGGATATTTCCCTCGTGTATTTGATTAATGTCTAACTACTAACGAAATGACAGTTCATATCATGTGAATAAAACGCGACTGATATCTGTTTGATTATTGCATTTTTTTAGAGCATTATACGAATACCCTGAATATACAGTAGGATAAGAAGCGACGGAAGAGGGATGAATTTTTCCTTCGTAGCAATATTAGAACATCTGAAAAATCACGAGGAAAATAACACGTTCCTTTCTTTACGAAAATAATTATGCAATTGTCATTGTGAGTGAGTGCAATTGTATTGGAAATAAAATATTGATTTTCTGAAATCTCAAGTCGTGTAGAATTTCTTGAGTTTGATTCCGACTTTAGAAGAACGTGTATGTCGCTTTTGACAGTGGCTTATTATGTGATGAAACTTGTGTTATTAACTGAAGTAAGATGGCGCAGATATAGATATTTTGTTCTAAAATTATCTATTTGTTTAGATACATTTCAACTTTCCAGGTAAAAGAAGCTTTAAATTTAGTTTTAATTCAAATTTTAAGAAATTAGTGTTAACTTTGTTACGAACACAAGTTTTCGGTTTCAATATTAGTAAATCGCCGTAATAGTTTGTGTTATGCAATTCAAAAACATGCTAACTCCCTACGTAATTCAACTACATGGTCTTTATTCGAAACAACTTAATTTTACACAGATTTCTTTCTGTAAGTTAGATCAGTTTTCCTCTTAAAATGTAAGAAACTGTTTTCATTACTTTTTTATCCTCATCTTAGTACATTGTAAGTTTTCATCACGAAAATCATTATGTTTATAAGTTTCTACGCTCTCTTAATTTAGTTTTCGAGGGTGCGAGTATGATGTATGAAGGCAAATATGCTTGCTTTTGAGATTAAGAGTACAAAACGTACACACGTATGTTCAAAATAATACGAATTGTTCATCATAGTTTGAAATTGTATATAACACATTCGATGATAATTACATGTGAATGTAAGGAATGTTACACATCAGGTAGTCTTTCCTATGTATTACATAGAATTGCTAACTAACTAAATAACTACTGCTAGAGAAGATTTTCACTTCTAACATGATATAACTAACAGAAATAGCAGAGTTTGTCATTTTCTTCCACCTTAAAATCTTTTCAGATATGAATATTAAGAAAAAAATGAAATGGGCACAAATAACGTATTTACCGGAAATGTTTTTCCTGTCATTTATTGATAACAAAAAGAGCACTGACAACAAATAGGAAAATAATGGGTATGGATGTGATAGATTAAGTAACGTTTGAAAAGTCTACTGTAGGCAGACACTGTATGAAATAGTATAGCGTAGAGTCCAAGACGTTAATTAGTCATCTGGATTAAACTTGTACACAAATTGTGTCGATTGTACAATGTGTTATTTAGAGAAAGATAACATGTTCTTTAGTAAACTGATCAGCGGGAAGAGTGTTTTCTTCTGTTTACTTCTAGAAATGTTCCTACACAGCAACGTAATAATACCTGAAGCGTTGCTTGTAATGGGTTTTCAAAGTACACTAACAGGAAATAAAAATAAGAACTATGCTCTCATATTAAGTTAACGTTGCCAAAATGTAATTATTTTGAGGGCTTGTTGTTAGATTCATTATTATTTTTAAGATAATAGTTATAAAATAAAATATATCATTTTATAAAAACTTATATGTATACTAAGTTAATGCAACAAACTAATCAATTCACTGACGTACTACTGGGTGAGAATAATGCTACTATTTTAAACACTGAAAGACTAGATTTTACAAAATAAACTGAGTAATTAGTAAATTGTTTTTGTACTTGATTGGTTTCTATTGTAGTTGTATTTACTATAATAGTTAATTGGAAAAGTTATGATTTTTGAACTCTTAAATTTATTTTAGTAAAACTGTATACTGTATTTGTATTTATGTCTACGCTACCGACCTTAAGTTTGAACTACTGATCAGAGCGAAGGCAGCCAGTCAAAAACACCTTACCATCCGCCATTCACACTAAGGAATTGACTATTACGCTTATAATGCACCCGCAGCTTAATGTTGGGAGGGGAGATTTTGTGGTATATCAAGGAAATAAAGTCGGGTCGCTAGCTTCGAAATCCAGCGCTCTACAATAGGGCTATGCCCATACAATAACACAGTTTCAGAACTTTCATATTTGAAAGATGAAAATTTTGACATACTTCTCTGAAAATACTACAAGATATTATAGTGCGTGGGTTCAAATTATAAATTCTTATATCCTGTCTCTTAGAAGTAGCTTTTCTAAAATGACCTAGTTTTGAAAAACCTATTCTAAAGGAGGCATTTAAAACGCCTAAACATTCTGAGCAAGTGGTAAAAATCGATGACTAAAATATTATGATAAAAGGAAACAAAGATAAGTTTTATAAGCAGTTTCAAGGAACGTGGTATTAAACCTTAGAAGGATTAAGCAGAGAGAATGCAACTCTGTGAAAACAAATGTACGTAATTAGAAATAATAGTTGACTGTATCAATTTAGCTGTATCATCAAGACATTGTTCAGAAACTTTGTTTTACTGAAGATGTTGATGATGTTCTTGGTGATGATAGTAGTTTTATCTTATAACACAAAATAAACGAAAAAATGCCATTATGTAGTCATGATATCAATAAATAATAAGTAATACGATTCAAATACTTTATAATAACTACTCTCAGTACAACTAAGCCTAACTAATTAAAAACTACTGTTATGAATGAAAATAATATTGAAAAAAGACAACAACAACAAATGCTTTCTGCTTCTGTTATTTGTTTCACCGAAGGAATCTTCTAAATAGAAAGTAGTAAAGTACTGCTAACATGTTAGCAATTTGCTGAAGAAACTCTTATGTTGTATTGGATAACAAATTAATTCTAAATGACAGTAGAGTTATCATGAGATTTTGTTGGGCAAAAGCGTATGCATATAAGGACAAGATAAATACACAATAACGTGTAAAGTAATGTAAAATAAAGTTTAGATTCACTCTTAGGGAACAAAATACATACAGATACCAAAATTACATGGATGTAAAATTGCTATTTAAATCTTTGAGAACAGTGAATGTTTTTGTAAGTCATGAGACACGAACATGAGAGGAAAATATTAATTTTTGTAGGTTGGGTAAATGTTCAATATAATTAAACCAAGCAATGACACATACAGACGAAGTTAAAATATCACAATTATTCAGAGTTATTCCATATAAATATTTCACACACGTGATATCCATGTTTCTAATTATCAGACAAAAGTTTAAGAAATTCGACTTCTGAATTATCCTTCTAGATAGTTCTTTCATGTTGCAAAATGCTAATTTTATCACATCATCATGCCATAAGTTAATAGCGACGAAAGTTATAGAAATTCGACTTTTGAATTATCCTTTTCAAAAGCTTTTTTCTTCTCGTAAAGTATCAATTTCGTCACATCACCATATCATAAGTTACTATCGACGAAAGTATTAGAAATTCGACTTTTGAATTATCCTTTTCGAAAGTTTTTTTCTTGTCGTAAAGTATCAATTTCGTCACATCACCATGCCATAATATATTATCCAAAAAGCTCGTCTTCTTGTTAATGCTATTATTACTTTCATTTAATAAAGGTAACAGTTTTGACAACTCTCATTTAAACTAGGAATAATTATTTTTTATGCTTAGAAATGTTTTTACAATATTCCAAATCGGAAACATATAACAGTTCAATTTGGCTGGAAATAGCTGTTAACTTCCATGAATTTACAAAGTCATGAACACAGCTAGCTGATATAAAACAAAAAGCTTGTAAAAATCATTAAAATGTAAATTTTAGTCTGTGTGTTCAAAATCATAGACCCTTATAATTTCAAGTAACAAATATACAGTTCTGATTGCGCATGGAAAACTTATAGAAATGTTGTGTTCAATGCAACGTATAACACTTTTAAGTAATTTTATAATTACTATTAATTCACAAATACGTCGATATTAACTTCTATTTTTATTGTAATGAAATGGATTACAACGATTCGTTAATGTTGAAAAATCAAACAAATTTTTAACTAATATGTTAGGAAAATTGTTCTTAACAAATTATGGCGCTGATAAATTATTAACAGAATATGTTTTTTCCTTATTTGCTTATCAAACAAAGATCATATAAAAACTAATTACTCTATCTGTAAAAGCGAAATTGGATGGCACGCCATGCAGGTGACGCGTGTAATTAAATACAACCTTGGGGTCAAAACACTGATCATGCAATTAAAATAAAATAAAATAAAAAAAGAGAGAACGTTTAAAAAGATTTACCATTATATTTTAGAATTAAAAAAATTCCTATGTAAATGCTAGGAAGTAGCCAAGTATTAGTGTATTATGTCAAAAATCTACTTTGAAATTTGGTCTATTAACTTGATCTGTAATTACAGTGCTTGTAGTAAATGAAATGTTAGCATGTATAGCAGCTTATAAAGTGACTGAAAACAGGAAATATGCTTTTCATCTAAACAACAATCTTGAAAAAGTTAAAGAAATAATTATTAAAGAATTATATCTATTGTAGGAAAGGCATTTGATACAAATGACAATAACAATTACATGCACCCCTTAAGCACAAAGCTACACAATGAGCAATCTGTGCTCTGCCCACCACGGGTATCGAAACCCGGATTCTAGCGTTGTAAGTCCGCAGACATACCGCTGTGCCACTTAACAATTACATGTAGTGTAGGAAAGGCATCTAATACAAATTATAATAAGAATTACATGTAGTGTAGGAAAGGCATCTAATACAAATAACAATTACTGTAGTGTATGAAAGACATTTAATACAAATAACAATTACATGTAGTGTAGGAAAGGCATTTAATACAAATGACAATTACATGTAGTGTAGGAAAGGCATTTAATACAAATGACAATTACATGTAGTGTAGGAAAGGCATTTAATACAAATGACAATTACATGTAGTGTAGGAAAGGCATTTAATACAAATGACAATTACATGTAGTGTAGCAGGTGGTATGTAAAAACATACCAAGTAATCGAAAATGTAAGTATAAATGTTCCTAATAATCTAGGCTAACATAAAAAATGTAAAAACATGTGTTTCTCAGTCACTAAAAAGCATGTAACCCATTAACGCTTTACTGACGTCCTAGATTAAAGTTGTTTGTGTCATTCAGTTTCATGTTTGCGGTTGACAATTTTTACAAGCTCTTTTACGTAACCTATGTTCTCTATAGGTGGAAAGCACTAAAGATGGTAGTCCAGGGAACCACGTCCCATCACTTACTGCCAGGTACTAGTGTTATAGGTATTACTTTGTAACAGTATATTACCTCTTCAATGAGCACATTATTATTTCTCACTTCAGACAGTTAGATATAAAAGGCTTCCCTTCTGATCACTAAAGCAGACCAAACACTGAGTTTCATAGGAAAAAATAGACGAAACTGTCCGCTATGAAGACTTTGGTAAGATTATATTGTTCTATCTAAGCATGATTTAATACAAAAGTTATATGTTAGAAAGTATTGTAAAAGTTAAGTATTTTTTTTAATGACTTGGCTGAACCTTGTTTCTAGGCTGTTGATAAAAAGATAGCTAGTTTAAGGAAACATGTTATTAACGTTAGAGTTATTTTTCTAGTGCATAGACGGTGTAAACTTACGATAGAGTTCTCTATTTTAACTAGAAAATAATGTGGGAATATAAGTTTAGCACAATGTGACATTTTAGACACAAATATCGTTGATCCGAATATTACTTTAATCCATACTTGAAAGTTTGTTTGTAAATATGATGGTATTATTATGTATGTCTGTAATATAATTATTAACAAAGGTGTAGATTCGGTTACATCTGTAATTTTTATGTTGTTGTTATTTTTCCAGATGATGTATGTCTGTAATATAATTATTAACAAAGGTGTAGATTCGGTTACATCTGTAATTTTTATGTTGTTGTTATTTTTCCAGATGATGTATGTCTGTAATATAATTATTAACAAAGGTGTAGATTCGGTTATATCTGTAATTTTTATGTTGTTGTTATTTTTCCAGATGATGTATGTCTGTAATATAATTATTAACAAAGGTGTAGATTCGGTTACATCTGTAATTTTTATGTTGTTGTTATTTTTCCAGATGATTCTTTTCGTTGTTTTTGCTACTCTTCTTGCAGTAGCCTATGGAGGTTACGGTGGTTATGGTGGACACGGCAGAGGCTACGGCGGTTATGGAGGCTATGGTGGCCGTGGTGGTGGTCATGGAGGTTATGGCGGTGGTTACGGCGGCCACGGGCATGGAGGTTATGGTGGTTACGGCGGCTACGGGCATGGAGGTTATGGTGGTTACCACTAATGACAGATGTAATAATTAATTTTGTCCCTAACTTAGAAGAAATATGTTTACTGTAATTAGATAAAGCTGACTTAATGAAGAAACAAAATATTCTGCTTGTTAAACGGTTACTTCAATCATAAAGTACTTTAGAAACAATATTTTTGTTTATCATAACTGAAATATTTTAGTTGCTGTAAATACGATAACAGACTTTTTTTTTTACCTAAAATATATTGCTTTTAAGTTAGGAAAGTAGATTTAATTAGCAGGTAAAGAAGAAGTTTCCACTGATGATTTCACAGTAACATATTAAAACATATACTTCTTTGTTTATTCTAGCAAAAACAAAACATCATTACTATTGAAGACACCTAGCGTGTGGAGCGACTGTCCACTCAGCTTCTTTCAATAATGGATCCTATTAACTAGTTGTTGAGAACGCTATTGGAGTACGTAGTTTCCAAACATATATAGAACACTGTGTTGTTATATGAGGTTTGTTTGTAATCCTCATTGTTTTATTTTACTGGCATTTTTTCAATAAAATTACATTTTTACAAATAGTCAGAACTCTGTTCATATCATGCGTGGATCGGGAAATAAGTTATGAATGTGGATCATCACGCGAATACTTTTGCATTATAAGTGTATGAGCCATAGCCAAATACGCACAATATACATGCATATAGATAAATATATATGATACCGAGGAAAGTTGAATTGTGATTTAGTACTCTTTTAAACGCAATATTCATGGTATTCAAAATTATAAATAACCTTCAAAAAGGCAAACTTAATCAATTGTAAATGTTATTTTACTTGTCCATTATCACCATCAGCTTAATTCATGTTTATTTGCCTTCTAAAATGTCAGTTAATCCAATTTATATTTCCTAAATTGTTTTGTGTGTGTGTTGATAGAAATTCTTAAATTTATACTTGAATTATAAGACAGAAACTTGACTTTATTATTTGTACAAATAATAATCAGTATGATTAACATATTTTAGATATCTTAACTGGTAACAAGTATTATCGATATTAACTTCCGTTCAGAGCAAGCTACCTATTTAGGGCAAAACTAAAACTCAATCTTTTAAAGAGAAGATTGGTTCTTTTACTCGGGGAAAGAAAAACAGTGCAATGGACAGGCTTGTTACTGTCATTTACTCAATACGTTTCTGCAATATCAACACTCACACCATCTAGTGACGTAAAAGTATTTATAATTCTTTTTTTTAATACTAAAACGATAAAAAAGTAATGACAAACACCGCTTCAGTAAAAAGATGGATTCATCTGGGGCCTAAAAAATGTAATGTTTATATTAACACAGTTTACTTGTGTGTTTTCTAATGCATAATACAGAGAAAACGAATCTAAATTATTTAAATTCCACTAGGTGAAGGTAGCGTTGATATTGCACAACCGGATTGAGTAAAGTTGAAAGCTGTATTGATATATCTCATTTAATTTGGATTATTTCAAAACAGAAAAACAACAACAACATAAAATTATGTCATCGTGAAAAACTAGTTCATCACACTCATTTCAGAAGCGATATCAACATGACTAAATTTTTAATAATCACGGCAACACAGTTTTAGAAGTGTTAAAACTAAATCTAGTGTTATCTCAAGTAATCTATAAAACTTATCTTTGTAAAGTTTCAGACAAAATTATAGCCATTCAGGACGCACTAGAAACAAGAATCGTTATTATTCAAGAATGAATTGGAAAAAATATATACCAGGAGATTCCGGAAATATTTGAGTTAAAACATCTATCACTCTGTCGACTCATTTATAAACATTATAATGAGTTCAAATTTCTTTTTGAAGCACTTAATAATACATTTTGAGTAAAAACTGTTAATTCGTTATCAAAATTTGTTAGTTCAGAAAAAGGTTGAGTATTTGTGTATTGCTGAGTGAATTAGAGATAAAACTAATACAACTAGATACGAGGCATCTTTGATTCTCTAGTAATTCGTAAAAAAAACAACAACAGAAAGTAAACCCAAAAGATGAAGTATAGAAAAATATGCCATAATTAAAACGGCAGCTGTAATTACATGGTAAATGTGACCGAGAATATCTTTATTACTTACAAACGATTTGACCTCAAGAACAATAAATACAAACACAACTGGTAAGAACAACCAGCTGTTGCAAAACTGGAACCTCTCTAAATGTATTGACAGGGAAAACCAGTGAATGAAGGAGATTATTACTTTGTAACAGCGTAATGAAATAATCTGCACATAAGCTGTAATTACATTAACTACTCTTACTTCTAATTACCCTGTTACATTGTCCTTGAGTATTGTTTAAAGTTTCCTTTAGGACTCATCTAGAAATGAATGTGATATGGTTCATGTGTAAGAGAAAAAATATACTTTCCTTGTTTGCCGACTTTATGTTAGTATTTTGTGCTTATTAACATATCTTATTAGAAATGCCACTTTTGTCATATTTTGTACGTTAATGTACCTACTGACAAATTGTATGTCTGTTCCTTGAAGGGTATATGCAACAAATATATCCTTAAATGCAGTTTAAGGCAGAATAATGATTTATTCAGCCAACTAAATGTTTCATTTATATAACTTATAAGCTATCATATTTATCAGTTGTTAGACGGCGCTCTCATTTTTGCAAAGTAGTAACGTGTTTGGTGAAATTTTCAAATCCGTTTGTGATTGTTGGGTGTGTTGTCTAATACTTTAAACAAATCAGAGTAAACACGTATTTCAACGTCATTCTGTAAGAACGTGTGTTGCCGTGATTATTAAAAATTTAGTCAAGCTGTTACTGCTTTGAAATTGGGCGTGATAAACTAGTAGCTCGCGAAAATGACGTTTTGTATTTTGTTTTGTTTGAAATTAAATGAGATACACCACGACAGTTTTCAGCCTTGCTCAATCATATTCCGCAATATCAACGTCATTGCCATCTAGTGACAGTTAAGTAATTTAACTTCTTTTTTTTCTCTGTACTTTCTAGAAATACAAACCACGGACTTTCTTCCTAGAATGAAATAAGATAATTAAAATGGAACAAATAAAACGAACAAACAAACAATAAAACAGTAAAAAAAAAAGAAGAAAAATATGTCAATACTATAACAGAAGGTTCTCAAAATTTAACAAATGAAAATGAGACTAAATATATTGAACGAAAAAACAACTTTACTCAGGGCTATAGAAATGGATTTAGCTCAGACATTTCAAACATGTAGGATATTACTTTATACAATAAATCCAGTATCGTTAGTTATATTACATTTAAATACATATATAGATGCGTGGATATTTCAGAAGTAGATCATAAATGTCTTCATTGAAAATATCTCCAGTTCTAAAATACAGTTTAATCATCAATATAACTCTTGCTCTGTCTACACAGGTACTTTCCAGCTGTCTATAAATACTAATAAACATTTGAAATGGATTACTTTTCGAAATGAGCATAGAACAAATCGAAGATAACAAGAAATCAATCGCGAACTTTTTTTTTACATATTCTTAAAGAAGAACACAAAGTGTACCCAGTTTTTCATTACGCGTTTTACATAAATGAAAACGAATGAGTGGAAAATTTTAGATCATGGAATGTTTTCTTTTTAACTGATAACAAATAACAACATAATTGTTATTAATAGCGAGTGTGTACCCACCAAAAACATTGATCATTACCAAATAAAGTCACCGCATGGTCCTGATGAGCAGCTAGAGATTGTAACAGTCTTTTTAGTGGTGAATTTAGGCGTTGTCCAACATGTTGACTGGACAACAACAATCTCATTTATTGATTGTTACTAAAATCAACACATCCTTATTCTGTTTGTAATGCAGAGTGTACTACTTCTGATTGACTGGATGACAATTATACAGAATTTATAGACGACGAACTTGTAGTACGATGTATATTTATTCGGCATTTCTTAAGAGGTAATAGCTTGTCACAACAGTTATGGATGTCGTGATGGTAGTTACAGTAGTCATGGTAGTAGTTACAGAGGAGGTTATGAAGGTAGTTACAGTAGTCATGGTGATGGCTACAGTGGAGGGCACATGGAAGTAGATACAGTGGTTATTATTACCCCTTTGATAGAGGCTGCTTCAAATGCACGCGGAATTTTTGCAGGCCGTACACCGTATTCAGCACACCCGAATTCAACTGCCGGAGGCGAACCCTACCCTTTACGGCAAATCAACAGTCAATGGGTTAGTCACGAAAAGGTAGGGTTAACATCATTTTCCTAATTCTGTGTGAACTAAATTACAACATTTAATTTAAATATCCGATATGATATTATATATTATTCCTATTGTGTTTAGCTGTCTTACACTGCTAGTTTCTATAGGAGTATTACATTTGTGTTTCACAACGTTTCTAATTGAAATGTGTTTGGCTCATCTTTCAGGACAGTGTTCTTAGACGAGAATTTCATCTTAATTATTGTTCATTAGCGCTAAATATATCTAATGATGTTTGAAGTTAAGTAAGATCAAAGTCATAATAATACTTTCGGAAACTCTAGGACAGAACAGATATGGATAGAACAGCTGCTAAGTAACAAAGACAAATACTATAGTTCTGTATGTACCGATAGGACTCGAGAATCATCAAGCAATTAATTATACAAGTGTTATCAGAACCATGAAATTAAATCCGATTCTGTCTCAGTTTCTTCTTGTAGATACGTATGTGTTAAACTTCAGAGCGTCTCCTAAATATACTCACCCCCTCGCCGGCATAGCGTTAACCTTATAACACTAAGCTTCTGTGTTCGATTCCTGACAGGCACAGCATATGTTTCTAGGCTCACCCAGGGAATGGCACAGAAGGGATCGGCATTCGAATCTGACCATCTGTATAGCTTTTGGATGTCCATATGTTTTTTCCTTGCGCTGAACGAGTACGTAATTTCTAAAGGAATAAAAGATCAAAAATATGTTGTTGAAATAATGAGTTAATAGAAATAAATGACATAAAAATAAAAAGTTAATAACTTCATTGTAATAGTTTGCTTAGTCTTTCCTGCTTTTAATTTTTCTAATATTTATCACAACTGTTATCATTTACTTCCAGCTTTTTACTTGTAGAATGATTAGAAAATCACTAGTTTCCAGGTAAGAGGACACCATAGAAGAAAAATATAGGTTTGCATGCTAATGACAACATAGAAGTAAGTCTAGGTTTGCATACTAATGACAACATAGAAGTAAGTCTAGGTTTGCATGCTAATGACAACATAGAAGTAAGTCTAGGTTTGCATGCTAATGACAACATAGAAGTAAATCTAGGTTTGCATGTTAATGACAACATGGAAGTAAGTCTAGGTTTGCATGCTAATGACAACATAGAAGTAAGTTTAGGTTTGCATGCCAATGACTGGAAAAGGTGTTCATCATCACTTAGGTTATTTATCTTAAAGACCTGAAATAAAAGTGCACTTTCTGATACGGTAGCTCATTCTTCATATCTCAGCATTGAACCTAATCACCGGTTTAAATAATTCATGGAACACATAGACCTACACGTGATTGTAATCTTCGCATTGAGCCACTATTAGACTAGGATACGTGCAACAAATGCACCAACCGGTAAATGTAGTTGAATATACATATACACAGCGTGGTCACAAGTAAATAGACACCACCTTTTCAGAAAAAATGAAATTTTTCAGTCATATTCACATGAATT
>NW_013670480.1:0-3057 GCF_000517525.1 Limulus polyphemus | reverse complement strand
AACAAATATATTCCTTGGATTGTCATCTATTCTTTTACTGTTATTCATGAAATCTATCAACATTTATATTTATCCCTTTTTTTTGGTCCTAAGCCAAATTTGTAATTGTAAGGTTTCATTATTTCACTAGTTTTCTTGAAAATACATAGAGATAATAATAGTTTATGATAGTGAAATATAAAGATAACTATCTAATACTATCAAACACAGTGTGTATCTTCTGTCTGTCTCTTGGCCATACACTGATGGTCACAGCAATTTAATACGTAACTTAAGTAATTTGGCTTCAAGTAAATTAGAAGCGAGTAATCTACGATTAATCGAAAATTAATGATATACTTGGACTAAAATGTAAAAAAAATATAAAAAATGCACCTTTTTCGCAATTTGAAAACGTATCTTTGTTAAATGGTCGAGTTACGCCAGAAAGGACGTAAATATGCTTTAGTATACATTTTATCCAATATATTAAAAGCTTATCAAAGTTTAAAAAAAAGTCTAACATTAGATCGTAGAATAATATTACAAGATTATTTATTAATTGTATTAAGTAAGGTAAGGTTTAGCCCCATCTGAACTAAAACAAAAAACGTACAGAAGTTACAGTGTCAATTTATCTCTTTATCGAATGTAGGCCGTACTTAATAAAGGCTTAACTAATGTTAGGATTAAGACAAGGTGGATGTATAGATTTCAATGTCTGTGATTAGAATTATTTTGTATTACTCTAGAAATCCTGTATTTAAAAATAAAAATACTAATTTGGCCGCAAATGTCTTGCAGGTAACTGCTAGTTTGTGTAAAAAATCAAGTACCGTTTGAAATAATTCGATTCTATATAAAACGGCACCGAGTTCAAAAACTGATGCTGGGGGAATATAACTTAAGTTTACTTTTATAATATTCGGATAAAATGAATGTCTATACTATACAACACTTAAAAATGTTCACTGCAAATGGACCCCTGACTATATTTATGTTTGTTATCCTGATAATATATATTTCATAGGAAAGAAAATAATTAAATGATTAAACTGTAGGAATAAAGAATTAAATGTTGTTATAAAGTATAGAGACAGCTTGAATGGGTAACGAACATTTTTTTTTTACAACTTTAACACGATGATAAATGTTCAACGTTTCGACACGGTTTTGTAATCATCATCAGGTTAGTATCATAATGAGTTCTTCAGAAATCAGTATTATATTTTTGGTGTACTTTATTTATTATCGATAGAAAGTAACAACATTTTTTTTTGAAAACTCGTCTTTTTTTTTGAAAAAAAAAAAACAGTTTGTGCATAACTACACAATAAACAATTGCGCTGTGCCCACCACAATTTTTAGCACAATAAGCCCTACAGTTTTATCGTTGAGCCACCTAGGGGCATGCCGTCGAACTACAGTAATAATTTAAAAAAAATAATTAATTCAAGATAAAATATTGTATTGTTAAATTATTTGCATTGAGAGTGTTTTAAATAACTGAGCATTTGTTGAAATTACAATGTAAAATTAATATTTTCATGTTCCGAAAACAAAACCATTTATGACAATTTTGTGATTCTTGTAGTCTTGTTTTAAGAAATACTGAGATTTTTAATCAAGCGTACTTGAAGGAGAAACTGTTCTTACATTAAATGTTTGATCAGTATACAAATTTGGTTAACATGGCTATATATTAATGTTTTTTCAAACAGATGTTAGTGAATTTTCATAATGAAATTATCACATGTATGGAAGGCTTTTGAAACAAAATAACGAATTTATGCTTTACTTTCTGTGTATGGTGAAGATAAAGAAAAACTTACCAACATAATATAAAACTATTTTTCAATTCGTAAACGCCTGGTAGATCAGCAGTAGGTCTGATAGCTTATAACGCTAAAAATCGTGTTTCGATACTAGCGGTGGACAAAGTACAAATATCCCGTTGTGTAACTTTGTGATTAACAAAAGACAAAGAACTCTAACTTCATTCATGCCTTCGTATTTTTGTTAATTTATTTATTTTAAAGTTATTATGTTAATTTCAATTATATATTCGATATCATATTATTTTCTTCTATTATTTAGAACACATATTTCCTATCGATACTTTCTAACGAATCCTTATATGCCTCAAGATTGTAGGAAATGTTGGATAAATTTTCTTTTTTTTTACTGAAAAATTACGTATTGAAAAACAAAATCAAAAACCGAAGAAAAGATTCTGTTTCCTACAATTCCACACACATCGGCAAACTCATAGAAACATATAATATCAGCATATATATATATACCTTACATATTTTTAGAGTGTATATCACATATATTTTATCATTTTTATTACGTATATTTGTTTGTGCACGTTTTCCTACAGGATGTAAATATGCGTTACTGGCATATTACTCTTGGAATAATATCAAGTTTTCTTCAATCTAAAATATTCGGGGTCACTGGAAAATGCTTATAATATATTTGCTTACTAATTGTTGTAAGGTTTCTCAATAAAAGAGAAATTTTTCATTTATTACTCAAAAATTATATAAAACAAACGGGTCTCTGCTTAAGTTACACAAGATTACATTGGTAGTAATGGGATTATTAGTTTTATATTAAAAGCTATCCTATACGTAGAAATAAACAACGTATATAACATAAATACATTTATAACTAAAGTAATATGTTTCACTTTTACATTTCTAAATGAAGATAAATAAATAAGAAATACGTTACACAAAAAATAATTATTTGATATTTGTGTATGCCGAAGAATGGCGAGACCTTTTCACCATATTTGAAATTCATCATTTTCTTTGTTTTCTTGTTGCGTTGGATTTTACGCAAAGCTACTAGAGGGATATCTGCGCTAGCAGTATGTAATTTAAAAGTTATTATAGACTAGATCAGGGGTCACCAAACTTTTTTCACAGCGGCCACATAATTGAGAGAATGACGAGCGCGGGCCGCATAACCATTTTGTTCAATACAATACAGTGAATACACAAAAAATAAAGACAACAAACATGTTTATTTTCCAAAAAAAACATTTACTTAAAATACTATAGAAGTAAG
>NW_013670479.1:74245-79676 GCF_000517525.1 Limulus polyphemus | reverse complement strand
GCCGTGGGGGCGTTATAATGTGACGGTCAATCCCACTATTCGTTGGTAAAAGAGTAGCCCAAGAGTTGGCGGTGGGTGGTGATGACTAGCTGCCTTCCCTCTAGCCTTACACTGCTAGATTAGGGACGTCTAGCGCAGATAGCCCTCGTGTAGCTTTGCGCGAAATTCAAAAAAGAAAGAAAAAGAAATCCTCTTCAAACAGACAATTGGATCAGAGTTAGTAATTTTATACTTAGTAACACTTCTTAAATATATAATATCCACGAGGCTTCCATTGAAATATTGATATAGAGAACCCAAGTTATACGAAAAGAACATATTTCCAAATGAAACCTATCACTGATTGTGATAAAAACTTAAGAACAGCGACTAATGTCAACAGTAAACAAATATGCATGTTGTTAAAATCCAGGAATATTTATCATAAGTTTATATATATATAGCCATGTAGTTCGCAATAACAAAATATAAGCTCATGTCGCTACTTGAAAGGCTTCGAGGACATTCTGGTATTTTCTGTAGAAATATTTATACGTTTAGCAACTATTAATTCACTCTTAGAGTACAAACAAGAGATTTTCTGTGTGAACAAAACACGCAAATAATGATTAAACCTCGTTAATTATTATTATGATTCTAATCTTAAGAAGTACTTAATCGCTAACTAAACAAATAACGAACTACACAGCGTAATCACCAGTGCGCAGAGTAACCAAAATATTAATAGTGCTCTGGAAGACTATTCAACTTTTCAAACAATTTGAGAGCACGGAACTGTAAAATAACATGAAGACTTTATTCATAATTAACTACAAAGATGGCTGGGCAGGTTCTAAACACTGCAATTAGAGACAGCAAAGTAGAAATTAGTTTCTGTGTGTGTGGTATATATAACAAGTCAGTCAGTTCAGCGTGTCCTGTGACCACATTTACTTTAGTGTTATACATATACATGTATAACACTAAAGTAAATGTGGTCACAGGACACGCTGAACTGACTGACTTGTTATATATATACATGTGTAATACTAAAGTAAATGTGGTCACAGGACACGCTGAACTGACTGGTTTGTTATATATATACATGTATAACACTAAAGTAAATGTGGTCACAGGACACGCTGAACTGACTAGCTTGTTATATATATACATGTATAACACTAAAGTAAATGTGGTCACAGGACACGCTGAACTGACTAGCTTGTTATATATATACATGTGTATACTGGGAATATCGTGTGAGATACAAGCTCAACCACAACACCGAAGGTCAGAGACACTGGGAACATCGTTTGAGATACAAGCTCAGCCACAACACTGAAGGTCAGAGATACTGGAACATCGTGTGAGATACAAGCTCAGCCACAACACTGAAGGTCAGAGATACTGGAACATCGTGTGAGATACAAGCTCAGCCACAACACTGAAGGTCAGAGACACTGGAACATCGTGTGAGATACAAGCTCAACCAAGGCATCGATTCTTTTCATCCTCCATACATAAGTTTCGGTAGTGAACACCTGGAACGTCAAGGACAGTACTGGACCAACCACAGCATTGAATCTGTTCGCTCTCGACGCAGATTACTTGACAGGAAACACAACTTCAGAGAACTTGAGACGTAATGGGCAGTACCAGACTAACCACAGCACTAAAAGGTGCTCATCCTCCACGCCTACTATTTGATACGAAACAAAGTTCAGAGAATATCATGGGCAGTAGCAGACTAATCACAGCACTAAAAGGTTCTCATCCTCCACAGACCAACCACAGCACTGAAAGATGCTCATCATCCACAGACTAACCACAGCACTGAAA
Source organism: Limulus polyphemus (assembly GCF_000517525.1). NCBI lineage: Eukaryota > Metazoa > Arthropoda > Merostomata > Xiphosura > Limulidae > Limulus > Limulus polyphemus. The sequence goes on along the minus strand of NW_013670479.1, from coordinate 77,858 downwards.
GATACTCATCCTCCACGCCCACTCTTTGATACGAAACAAAGTTCAGAGAATATCATGGGCAGTACCAGACTAACCACAGCACTAAAAGGTTCTCATCCTCCAAAGACCAACCACAGCACTGAAAGATGCTCATCATCCACAGACTAACCACAGCACTGAAAGATACTCATCCTCCACGCCCACTCTTTGATACGAAACAAAGTTCAGAGAATATCATGGGCAGTACCAGACCAACCACAGCACTTAGTCTGCTCATCAGGACAGTATAATGTCATACATTCGAGTAATAAAACAATCTATTTCTCCTAACCCAGTTCATGAGCATTTGCAAATGTGTCAATCTTAAACCTTCCTCTGGCACAACCTAACCACTGCTCTCCACAAATCATGATATATTTCTTTGATTTCCTTCCAGAATACTTTCAAGTCATCCCTCTCAGTACTCAATGTAAATCTTCAAAGTCTTTACAGGGTTATTCTTCACTTTTTATAGCTTCCTCAGTCTCCGAGAGAGATATGTCTCTATCTTTCTTTTGCCTCCAAACCTCTCAAAACACGTGTGATGTTGCACACAACCATTCAAACTGCGTCAACCATGCTTCGATATGATCAAAAGAGGAATTTCTAATGCATAAAGTCATCATCTAACTCACACCATTTGATTCTTACTGATTTCAGCCACTTAATCCTAAGTCATTAGTGAAAGTTATTATTTTGGAGGCTTTGAGCACCATGATTTGTGTCCAGAATCACTGTCCCAATTATCTTGTCCCAGCTGAAGTGATGCAGTATTTCTGATGAACTTTGACCACCTTGAATCCCTCAAAGTATATACCAGAAGATGACCTTTCGCTCAAGTATTAAACTTTGGAGAACTTCTAATTGGTTGTTATTTTGTCACAGTATGTGTCATATCTAAGACATGTGTTTGTCCTACCATCCTCAAGGTCTACAAACTTTACAGGCAGTTTCTGTGTGGTTTGATAAAAACTCATTTAGCCAAACTACCATACTTAGGATGATAATATGAAGTCTGAGTTCTCACCACCCCCTAGTACGTAACATGTTTCTGGAAACAACAGACTAGTAAAGCTTACTCCTTGACACTTATAAGTTATTTCTGTTGCTCAGATGCATGTTAGCTATTTTTTTGTGAACTTATCAGCTGTTATCTGTTGTCTGAGTCTATTTTACACTGAACAGATTACGTATTGACTTCATTTTATCTCAGAAACGGTCTAGCTCTAAACCATGATAATACATACCACAGGATAACTTTGTGTCGAGCAGAAGTTTCACTATCTTGTCTGTCCTTTTCTCAGCTAAAACTGTAGTGCAGCATCAATAATGTTCTTCAAAATAATGCGCAACAACCTTTGTTGCCCTCCAATTCTTGTATCGCATAATTAAAAAAACATTTCTTGTCTCAGAGCTGTAGAGCCAACTAGCTATTAAACAATGCATACACCACGTTTCTTTGGGTAATACCACTAATTGCTTATATAAAAGACCAATGTTATGAGTTTTTATACGATATTTGGGTTAGTATAATTTTGTTTCCTATACAGCACTCACCTTAGATTTAGGTCCCTTAACGGGTCAGCTCTAAGTTTTTGTTGATCAGCTTCTGCATCCAGATATTTATTGCTTTCTCTCTATTACTTGTTCTATTGTGGAAACTTTTGTTGTACGTTTATGTCCTGAGTCAGCCCAATCTACAAATGGACGTGCTTTTAGTAACTCGTGAGAAAGTATTTTTTGCATTTTAGTGCTGCTTTCCCAATTACTTCTACCACATGTTCTATGCATACAATAAACCTACCACATGTTCTATGCATACAATAAACTTAAAAGTCATTTTTACTTAATGTGTAAAGATGCAGACTGTTTTTTTTAAAACTTCATTAGCCATTTCAATGATGTAAGGTCCACTCTTTTACATTATGTTAAAATAAATTTGGATATGATAATCAGCAAGTAACTTGACAACAACAGCTTGGCATCCTTACTTAGTTTGATGCCATCCAAAAGTGAATGACAAGAGTATCCAAGAGCCATTTCTAGCAAACAAGAATTTCTACCCTTAGATCGTAAACATGTGCTCAGATCAAAGATTTAGAATTTTCAAGATGGGGATATGACATTGAAATGAAAGGAATGGAGGTCATATTGGGGAACCAGGACAATCCAGAAAGAGACCTGCAACAAGTTGTACCCCCAGCTATGCTAAGCAACATGAGGCATCTTGTAACAGGTGGAAATTTAGAAACACGAAGTTCAATGCCACAATACATCAAAATGTTCCATGTACCCAACATGTTCCATGCACACAACATGTTCCATATATACAACATGTTCCAAGATGTTCCACGTGCACAACATGTTCCATATACACAACATGTTCCATGTACCCAACATGTTCCATGTAAACAACATGTTCCATGTGCGCAACATGTTCCATGTACCCAACACGTTCCATGTACACAACATGTTCCATGTACCCAACATGTTCTATGTACCCAACATGTTCCATATACACAACATGTTCCATGTACCCAACATGTTCCATGTACACAAACTGTTACAAGATGTTCCATGTACACAAACTGTTGCAAGATGTTCCATGTACCCAACATGTTCCATGTACCCTGCACTAGATAAACGATGGCATATAGCAGGGCTGAAGAGGATGCTTTGGACACTACATCATGAAGCATTTCTAACTACACACACACATAGTTATTGTCAAAGTGCACAGTCATCAGATATAGCATAACCAGACATGAACAGGTTCCAAAATCGTTTTGATATAATGTAGTCTGTGTATGGTGTGCATTTAAGTTTCTTCTAGCCAGTCTGTGATGTAGTCCTATGAAAATATTGACATTATTTTCCAGTAACTAGCTGAGGTTCATCTCGTTGTTAATACAACCATTCATTAGTAGCTTTGGATGTTCAGAAATCATGTTTTTATTTTCAGACACATCATGCTAGCTACACTGCTAACTTCAGTTACTTCTTCCAAGGGTTGAGTAAGTTATATTACAATTAGTTTAAGTATGTAAATCAGCAAGTCATATAACAACCACAGCCAATATAAAGCCGCTGTATAATAGCATGTATCAGAACTATATTTTGACGCTGTTTCGATTTTCGTACATAGTGTCATACATTCAAACATGTATTGCTTTTGGAATGAGTGTGTAGCACAAAATATTCGTACACTCAGACCACAAAAATGTATTCAGGACGGTGATTTAGAATTTCCAAGATAGAAATATACCTTTATATATTTTTTTTTTTTACAGAATTGAGAAAAAACAAGACAATTGTACGTTTCACAAGTGCATCATTTATTCACGACCATGGTTTCAGGTATAGACTGAAATACTTTGTAACAGGTTTATAAATATGTTTAAACAAAGAACCGGAAATGACCTTGACATTCACCTAGAGACAAGTGGGGTAAGAAGGGGAGGTGGAGCTTAAGTTGGTTTGGTGGTTTAGGACTTTTTCTGGATTTGTTTTTTAGACTTCTATTTATTTCTAAAATTTCCAGACTGTCTAGTTTTTTTTTACCTTTCTCACAGATATTTAAAAGTTTGCAGTTTTT
>NW_013670479.1:60550-73245 GCF_000517525.1 Limulus polyphemus | reverse complement strand
CTATTATAGTGTTAGTAGGGTCAACAAAATTTTACCAACGAATAGTGGGATTGACCGTCACATTATAACGCCCCCACGGCTGAAAGGGGCGAGCATGTTTGGTGGGACGGGGATTCGAACCCGCGACCCTCAGATTGCGAGTCGAGCGCCTTATCCACCTGGCCATGCCGGGCCACCAAAATATGATAGAAAAAAAATACAATATTAATAATTAACTGAGTTGAGTTTTATATATATATATGTTTTAGCGCAACGTTACACAATGGGCTACCTATGCTCGATCCGTCGTGGGGAATCTAACCCCGGATTTTAGCGTTGTCAGTCCTTAAACTGATAGCTGACTCTCTAGAGAACTGAAAAAAAAACAACTTTATGTCCATCTTTTAATCAATGAATTTGATATCATTTGTTTGTTTTTAATCTTTCTTAAAAGCAGCGCTAAGAATTAGTTGTTAAACAAGAGGGAATCCCCAATAGCCGCGGCATTTGAAACTCTTCTAGGCAGGATTAGGGTAAATTAATCTATGATACCTTGGGCGTGGTAAAATACCTCAACCGAAAGGGTTTGAACTTCTGGGTACAAAACTGTAATTAAATCTCAAATCGGTCAAGACGTGACGGAGCTACGAGCTAAAAGTTTGTACTTGAAAAAACTCAGAGGCGTTCTATGAGCCGATATGCCGCGGCTGAAAATGGGAAACTTATGGTTGAAGTACATATATAGATGGCAGCAGTACATGGGTGTTAATTATACCCTACTAATTACGCAGCGATTTATGACTTTTCTTTGCAGAATTTAGCGCGGAGCTATATTTAGGGTTCTCTATGTATAACAGAGGCTAATTTTGAACTGATAGACTAGAAGGAACACAGCTAGTCAACAGTACCCACCGTCAACTTTTGAACTATTCTTGTCTGATCAAAAAGTGGGATTTGACCATCGTTTCTATGGCGACATATATTCCTGGCACTCTACTCACATCTGGCCCGATTTTAGACAAAATTCACCGAGTTATAGTCAAGTGCAATAAATTTCAAAAGCTACCTTTTTTCCTAAAATGTCTTCATGAACCAAACTAGAAATAAGCTCAAAATATTTAAGCTGATTGGGTTTGAAACTGGTAAGGTGTTTGAAAGTAGTACATTCCTCAACAAAAGTAAACAAACAAACACGCTGTTAGCTGTAGCTATAACTTACTAGAGTGTTAGTAGGGTCAACAAAAGTAAACAAACAAACCCGCTGTTAGGTGTAAGTATTATTTATTATAGTGTTAATAGGGTCAACAAACAAACCCGCTGTTAGCTGTAACTATTATCTATTATAGTGTTAGTAGGGTCAACAAACAAACCTGCTGTTAGCTGTAACTATTATCTATTATAGTGTTAGTAGGGCTAACAAACAAACCCGCTGTTAGCTGTAGCTATAACTACACGAGGGCTATCTGCGCTAGCCGTCCCTAATTTAGCAGTGTAAGACTAGAGGGAAGGCAGCTAGTCATCACCACCCACCGCCAACTCTTGGGCTACTCGCTTTGCGCGAAATTCAAAAAACAAACAAACAAACAAACAAATTGGGGTTTAGTTTCAATAAGGTGGGATGCAAAGGTTGAATCCATTTTCCTTAAGTTCCATCTTCTAGAATGTTCTTTATTTCTCCTTTCTATGGAACGTCCTGTTTGATTTATGTATGCATTATTGCAGTCTTGTTATGTTAATTGGTGTACTTCTTGATTGTTGCACAACATTTTTACTAGGTTGTTTTTACAGTACAAGGACAGTCTGTAGATTTCTTTGTTCAGTATGTTATACATTTTGTGAGAAGGTTTTCCAGTGTAGCTCATCTTATGCGATTCTTTTATTTTGGCGTTTGGTACAATATGTGGGTATATTGATTTTGAATTTATGGTTTTTAATTCTTTAAAACAACAATGTGTTAATTAACTTTGTTGTATAACCAGCAATTTGTTTTACAGTTTTAATTCAGTGTCATAATCTTCAGATGAGAAGGGTGCAGTGACGAGTTTGTATAACGAACTACAGGACACGACAAGTTTGTGAGATGTCTTGAAGGAGCATGTTCGTTGATGTCACTACAAGTGAGTTTTCTCAAGATTTTCAAGCAATGTATGTCGTTATTTATGTCAATATTTAAACCCAAAAAGTTAATGTTTCCGATTTCACCAAATTCCATAGTAAAATTTATTTTTTTTAAATTTAAAAAAAGTTACAAAATTATCGAGTTGACGTTTAGATCCCGTCCAGAGACAAATCACATCATCAACGTATCTATACCAATATTTAACATGTTTTGTATTATTTTCACCACTAAACAGATTCCTCTCTAAATTATCCATAAAGACTTATGCAAGTAAAGGAGAGAGAGGGGAAAACCCATAGTTAACCCGTCGTTATGTTTATTCATTACAATGAGGGCCCGGCATGGCCAGGTGGTTAAGGCGCTCGACTCGCAATCTGAGGGTCGCGGGTTCGAATCCCCGTCACACCAAACATGCTCGCCCTTTCAGCCGTAGGAGCGTTATAATGTGATGGTCAATCCCACTATTCGTTGGTAAAAGAGTAGCCCAAGAGTTGGCGGTGGGTGGTGATGACTAGCTGCCTTCCCTCTAGTCTTACACTGCTAAATTAGCGACGGCTAGCGCAGATAGCCCTCGTGTGGCTTTGCGCGAAATTCAAAACAAACAAACAAACAATCATTACAACGAAGTAATTCTGAACTAAGCAAGTGGTTATCATTGTATTTAATTCCTGGGCTTAAACAGGGTTTACTTTATCCGTTAAATCACTTACAATCTGTTTACATTCACTAACAGGTATACTGGTGAAAAGACTACAACCGTTTGGAAACAAATTTGGCGTTATTCAGTATCTCTAGATTTTAAATTTTTTTTTCTACGAGCTCCAGAGAGTTTTATTTTATACCAAACTTAGGTTTTAAAAGCAGTTAGATGTTTGAAAATATTTTGGGCTTTTTTGTGCTAGTTTGTAAGCGGGAGCATTAGTATAGGAAACAATAGGTCCGGTAGGGATATTCGTTTTGTGCAGTTTAGGAAGTCCATACACACGTGGCGGGCGAGGATTCATAACGACTTAGGTTGGAGTTCGTTAAGTAGGTTTTTGCTGTTGTTCCACAAAGATTTAACATTGTTGTTGGAGGTTTTGGTTGGGTCTATGTTTAGAATCAAGAAAGTCGTTGATTTCATCGTGAGACTCCTGAGAATTGAAGTACAACAGTCGTATTACCCTGGTCCGTTTTTGTGGTTACCAAACTATAATTTTAAATTTTATTGACTTTATCAGCTTGGACTCCTCATCTACATTTTTAGCATAGTTGTCGAAAGAAGTTTGAATAATTTTAGAGCATATATTATTTGTGCAGAGTCAGGTTCAGCATTAAGTGTTCTCTAAATTTGTTACAATTAACAATGAAATAACTGGATAGATATGACACTGTTTATATCTTTGATTAACATATGTTTTTTTTTACTCAGATCGAAAAGGGAAAAGTAAAAATTCAGTAAAAAAGCTAAAAGATGAAGAAATATTCAACTATATATTTAATTATTTTACTTTACATTCAGCTATTCAGGACGTGATCATATACAACATAGTTTTGTGTCCTTAATAAGGGCTCATCAAATTTTCATATACAGGCATATCATGTGTTTTTTTCACCATCTTTATTAATGTAAAAAAAAGCTTTTAATTTTTTCGTTTATTCTGTTTTTCTTCTAGTTGCCTTCGTTCTTTATAGAGAAGATATTGCCCTACACAGTCTAAGTCCATGTTGGAAGGGTAAGCGACTGTAGTATCTTTCTGTGGCCAAATAGATGATGGCTGTATGTTACAGCCGACAAATACTATGAGAGTATGACCAGTCACGTGGTGATGCTATTGTAAGAGAAGGATTTGTTTGTTTGTTTGTTTTTTAATTTCGCGCAAAGCTACACGAGTGCTATCTGCGCTAGCCGTCCCTAATTTAGCTGTGTAAGACTAGAGGTAAGGCAGCTAGTCATCACCACCCACCGCCAACTCTTGGGCTACTCTTTTACCATCGTCACATTATGACGCCCCCACGGCTGAAAGGGCGAGCATGTTTGGTGTGACGGGGATTCGAACCCGCGACCCTCAGATTGCGAGTCGAGTGCCTTAACCACGTGGCCATGCCGGGCCTGTAAGAGAAGGAATACGAAGTATCTTACAATATTGGAGTTCTACCTGATTATCAATGAATATTTCGCCAGAAGTTCATCTCGAGGGGAGAAAACTGTTGATTGTTTGACAGGTCTGGGAGAGGCGATTGTCCACTCGTCTGTGTAATGTGCACACTTTTTTTGTCATAATAAAGATTATTTTACACTTAGCATCACATTTGTCCAGTCCATCATATTTGTCCAGTCTAGTTATTTCTAACTTCTAAAAAAACTCAGTCGAGTTTTCAAATTCATATCACTAAACGAATTTTCTGTTCAATCCTCCTGTTATTGAGTGGATCTAAATGATACTTACGAGTAAGTCAGTTTCTCTGATCCAAAGGCCCTGAAACAAGCGCCCTGATCCAAAGGCCCTGATCCAAGTGCCCTGATCCATAGGCCTCGATACAAGCGCCCTAATCCAAAGGCCCTGATACAAGCGCCTTTATCCAAAGGCCCTGATACAAACGCCCTGATCCATAGGCCTCGATACAAGCGCCCTAATCCAAAGGCCCTGATACAAGCGCCCTAATCCAAAGGCCCTGGCCTAAATAAGCTAATGATCTGAAAACTGCAGTTGATCGAAATTAATCATGTATACTACAGCTAATGTTTGTAACGTTTCATGCATTATGGGTAAAATACGCTATTAAAACCACACTAGATAAAAAAACAAACTTTGCAATGGTGAAACTTAGTTAGAAGAGTAACGGTTATTTTGGAAATATATATTATGTTAACTTCATCAGAATCGGTTCCAAGGTAAGATAAATATTATCAACTGTAATTTAGAAGTCGTATATCTTAAATATTATACATTTAAAAATTGAACTCATCACTGAGTTTTGTATTTCTACACGTGTCTATGTAGGCTTATGGGTAGCAGGAATGTTGGTGTATGTTGCTGTTTATGTAAGTTTCAATAAAAGTTTAATATTGGATAAAACCTAAAATGACCAATCAAAATACAAAATAACACAACACTGAATGAAAATATGGTTTCCATGGATGCAGAAAAGCTTTAGTAAGTTACCCGTTGCAAACAATAGGAAAACGTCACGTTTTACATCCCACGTTTGGGGTAGATTACTCCGAAGCTGTGTTTCAACGAAGCAGATAAAGGGGAAAAGACGTGGCCTGATTAGTAATGGTTCTCTGGAAAGTACAGAACTGAAACTTGCAGCGAATGTTGTGTATGTGGAAACGTTAGCTTATGGCCATTTTCACCTTCGTGCTTTAAGAAAGGCTTAATTCTTAAAAGTTGTAACACGTGCTTGGAAATGAGGAGTCATGGTAAAAAATAAGCAAAGTCGTGACGACTTTCGGACACTGGTAGTTCCACCACCATCATGGCCATAATCTGCCACTGATCAAATTTTCATATTCTCAGAAACGCCTCTCAGACACTGGTTGTTTCATCAGAATCATAGTAGTAATCTGTTTTAGATCAAACAGTCAAACACAAGTAATTAAGGGGCCCAACCGATAACCAAAGGATACCGCCGCCTGAGAATAGGAAGGGGAGGGAAGGTCAAAGTCTGCCGCCCAGTGGAGGTATCCTTTGAGGCTGGAAGCTCACCGTACTCATGATGCCATAGTTGCACAGAATGACACTAGAGGGCGGATAGTTCCCGAATGTGCCACTAGGAGCGGGTAGTTTCAAAATGTTCTACTAAAGGCTTTTAATTCCAAAGTGTGTCACTAGGAGTGGTAAAAGGGGAGCATCGTCAGTGGTATGGCCAATTATGCTGGCAGATGTTTGGTCCGGAACAAACCACCAGAGGATGCTGGTGTATCTGTCTGAAAGTGAGTGTCAAACTGTGCATAAAAACACAATTACTATTATATTCCTTACAGTTCTTAACACGTCATTATCGATGTGGTCAACTCTCGACTTTATAGTTTCATTTCAATATCCATTTATTTAATACTAAACAAAGTATTTAGATTAGAAAAATTAATATTTGTGTAGTGTACTTCAAGATATATTTATGTTATTATACACGCGTTAGTTTAATTTACAATCTACGTGGTCCTGAAAAGGACTGTTTCGTGTCATCTTAGACAAAAAATGTTCAAACTCTAAATATTTTCATCTGATTCATATAGCCTAAGATGATTACAGTATTTTCAAACGAAAAACAAGCAGCACAATTGTATTCAGTTTATCGGGATTTATACAGCCCAGTTTTCATTCTTAAGCCTTATTTCATCTAATTTCGAATTCGGTGTTTGTTTGCTTAGAGGTACAGTTAATTAATTTTGTTGTTTATACTATTTTAAAAGTCTGTTTTATAGTGTGACGGTTTGTTGTACTTTTAGCATCAGTAATCAGCGACCTGTTCCTGTCATTACTTTACATTACCAACCTTACCATTGTTATCTATATACTTTACTTCTTTTATTGTTTGTTGTGACCTATAAAACCAATTCCCGTTTACTGAGCATTCAGCTAGAATTTTATGGTGATCTGTTTACATGAGACACTACCTTATGTGTATACGTACCTATGTTTTATTTACGTATAAGGTCATAACTTTGAGTCTGTACCTGTCTTTCAGGTGTACAGTTGGGAAATAGCACCTTTCAAAAGCATGAGAAATAAGACAGACTTTGAGAAATCGTGGCAGAAAAGTATTTGTTACATCGAAGTTTAATTTGTAGAGTATTTTTCTCGTGATTCCAACTGTAGTGGATTTCTTGACCCATAGATGTCGGTGTAGTAGTAAACAGTTTGTTTGTTTGTTTTGAATTTCGCGCATAGCTACACAAGGGTTATCTGCACTAGCCGTCCCTAATTTAGCAGTGTAAGACTAGAGGGAAGGCCAACTCTTGGGCTACTCTTTTACCAACGAATAGTGGGATTGACCGTCACATTATAACACCCCCACGGCTGAAAGGGCGAGTATGTTTGGTGTGAGAGGGATTCGAACCCGCGACCCTCAGATTACGAGTCGAGTGCCTTTACCACCTGGCCATGCCGGGCCATAGTAGTAAACAGCACGACTACTTCTACTATTAGTGATGTCCCACAGTAATAATGTTCTCCATTGTTATTAGTGGTCCAGGTTATATGAATGTCTCTAAGGACTCAATTACTGTTATCAGTAAAAGATACTATCACAAGGAAGAATAACAGTAATTAAATAGATTACTTCCTGATCCACAGAAGAGAAATTAGAAGGACATCACTTAAGCCTTTTACTTTTTATATAATTTCAAATATATTTTAACAAATATATAGTTACAACAATTGGTTTTGGCCTTTGTAACGATACGTATAGCAGTTCTCTGTATCATTTTTATGATTACTTTAAAATATAGAAATATATAATACAGCTATGCACTGCACCTAAAGAAATATTTAACAAAATTTACTCGTGGTTAATGTGTGACAGTTGAAACGTTTGGTGAAATAGAGGGTGGGTGGGTGGGTGGAGTCTTACTCAAGTGTATGTAAATGAAATGTTTTCAAGTTTAACCAAACGTTTCAACTGTCACACATTAACCACGAGTAAATTGTGTTAAATACACACACACACACACACATTTAATACTGAATTGGATTACCTGTTGTACTAATGGTAGCCTGGACCTTAGCCTTCCTAAGATCACACACATATTTAATATTGAATTGGATTACCTGTTGTACTAATGGTAACTTGGACCTTAGCCTTCCTAAGATCACACACATATTTAATATTGAATTGGATTACCTGTTGTACTAATGGTAACTGGACCTTAGCCTTCCTAAGATCACACACATATTTAATATTGAATTGGATTACCTGTTGTACTAATGGTAACCTGGACCTTAGCCTTCCTAAGATCACACACATATTTAATATTGAATTGGATTACCTGTTGTACTAATGGTAACCCGGACCTTAGCCTTCCTAAGATGCCAAAAAATGTCTTATTCGATTGTAGCCTATTTGTAAGAAAATGTTTTGTAATTGGTTCACAGATATCAATAGAAGGTTAAGCAGTGTGTAAATGGTTTGTAATTGGTTCACGGATATCAATAGAAGACTAAGCAGTGTGTAAATGGCTTGTAATTGGTTCACAGATATCAATAGAAGATTAAGCAGTGTGTAAATGGTTTGCAACTGTCTCATGGATATCAATAGAACTGTGAGACAGTTGCAAACCATTTACACACTGCTTAACCACACACTGCTTAACCTTCTATTGATATAATTGAATATACTGTTCTTACCTATAAGGATAAGCATAGCCAATTGAATATACTGTTCTTACCTATAAAGATAAGCATAGCCAATTGAATATACTGTTCTTACCTATAAGGATAAGCATAGCCAATTGGATTAGCATAGCCATAGTTGGCAATGCTTATCAATCTTCTATTGATATCTGTGAGACAGTTGCAACCATTTACACACTGCTTAACCTTCTATTGATATCCGTGAACCCATTACAAAACATTTAAATATACTGTTCTTACTTATAAGGATTAACATAGCCAATTAATATACTGTTCTTACCTATATGGATTAGCATAGCGAATTAAAATACTGTTCTTACTTATATAGATTAGCATAACGAATTGAATATACTGTTCTTACCTATATAGATTAGCATAGCGAATTAGAATACTGTTCTTACTTATATAGATTAGCATAACGAATTGGCTATGCCAATCTGTATAGGTAAGGACAGCGTATTTAATTGGCTATGCTCACTTCCGTGAAGGCTAATGTGAATAACAGGCAGCAACCTTCAGGTACGCCCTCTATGGACAAGAAATATCATTATGGCGGTACACCAATTCACAGTTTACATCCGATTAATATAGAAAAGTGAAACGTAATTCATTATACCATACAAAGACTGTCTTAAATCTCTGTTATAAGCTGAAGCTACGATTTTCTGTTCACATCCGAAATCACCATAGTTTTGGACGCTTTAGTTATATTTTATTATCAAGTCGATCCGGCCTATGTTTAGTTCCAGACTGCTTTTTAATATGCTTTCAACTAAAGTGAAAGATCTCAAAAAAATAAATATTTAACGTGGTGGTCCCAGCAAATAATCTAATAATTCTCATTAACTAAAAACGTTAATTTGACATTGTTTTAAACTTGTCTTGTTTGTTATGCACAAAGCTACACAAGGGCTATCTGTGCTCTGCCCACCACGGGTATCGAAACCCGGTTTCTAGCGTTGTAAGTCCGCAGACATACCGCTGTGCCACTGGGGGGCTTGTTTTAAACTGACTACAAACACACACAAAATTGTTTGTTTGTTTTGTTTTTGAATTTCGCGCAAAGCTACACGAGGGCTATCTGCGCTAGCCGTCCCTAATTTAGCAGTGTAAGAGAAGAGGGAAGGCAGCTAGTCATCACCACCCACCGCCAACTCTTGGGCTACTCATTTAACAAGGAATAGTGGGATTGACCGTAATATTATAACGCCCTCACGGCTGAAAGGGCGAGCATGTTTGGTGTGACGGGGATTCGAACCCGCGACCCGCAGATTGCGAGTCGAGTACCCTAACCACCTGGCCATGCCGGGCCCACACACGAAATAAAACACTATAAGTAAAGTAACTGAAACAGCAAAACATATATTTCATGAATTATTAGCACAATACGGAAACCCCCTAAAACTAAGATGACAGCATCACACTAACCATTACTACCATAGATCACCCAATTACTGTTAACTCCACAACCATTACACTAATATAGTACACCAAACAACAACAGTTCGAGAAGAAGGAAGAGGCTTAGATAGTATTTGACCATCCCAGGTCTACATGGATCTAGATCCCGACGAGAGAAATCCAGTGAGGTGTGGTTGCCTTCTCTCTAGTCAGAAGTTACTAATATGCTTGTCCTGACCATCTAGTCCATGTGTCGCATTCGATGCCGTTCAGGTAAATTTTTTTCAATTGCCAAAGCGTGGTTTTAAAACACTGTAACTAAACAATACACAGTTTCCCAAATTATGCCATTACATAACCTATAAACAGTTTAGTGCAATTACCTATCGATGTTACTAGCTTACAGTGCCATCTATTGATCAATACAGCCATCAATAAAAAAATAATTATTATGAACTCAACGTTAATTTGATTGTAAATTGCTCAGAACTTAACAATATTAATGCGACATTATTCTATATTTAGGAAAATACGGAATTCTGTGTAATATTTTGTATACCTCTGTAAAAAAGTATTTTGTGACAAGAACTGGATGATAGAAGAATCATATTATCTAAAAAAATTAAACGATTTCTTTGTAATTAAGCACAAAGCTACACAATGGGCTATCTGTGCTCTGCCCACCACGGGTATCGAAACCCGGTTTCTAGTGTTATAAGTGCGCAGACATGCCGCTGTGCCACTGGGGGGCAAACGAGAAGGGGTTTTTATTCTGCGGTCTTGTAAGAAAAACTTTTAAATCTAAATTATCGTAAAATTAAACAATTAACACTTAAAATAATCCTTTAAGTTTCGTTTTCTTGAATAACTGATTAATTGAAAGTCTTTAGTTTCGTTTTCTTGAATAACTGATTAATTGGAAGTCTTTAGTTTCGTTTTCATGAATAACTGATTAATTGAAAGTCTTTAGTTTTGTTTTCTTGAATAACTGATTAATTGGAAGTCTTTAGTTTTGTTTTCATGAATAACTGATTAATTGAAAGTCTTGAGTTTTGTTTTCACGAATAACTGATAAACTGAAAGTCTTTAGTTTGTTTCAATTCATTAACTGATTAATTGAAAGTCTTTAGTTTTGTTTTCATGAATAACTGATAAATTGAAAGTCTTTAGTTTTGTTTTCTTGAATAACTGATTAATTGAAAGTCTTTAGTTTTGTTTTCTTGAATAACTGATAAATTGAAAGTCTTTAGTTTTGTTTTCTTGAATAACTGATTAATTGAAAGTCTTTAGTTTTGTTTTCTTGATTAAGTGATTGATTGAAAGTCTTTAGTTTTGTTTTCATGAATAACTAACAAACTGAAAGTTTTTAGTTTCGTTTTCTTGAATAACTGATTAGTTGAAAGTCTTTAGTTTTGTTTTCATTAATAACTGATTAATTGAAAGTCTTTAGTTTTGTTTTCTTGATTAAGTGATTAATTGAAAGTCTTTAGTTTTGTTTTCATGAATAACTGACAAACTGAAAGTCTTTAGTTTTGTCTTCTTGAATAACTGATTAATTGAAAGTCTTTAGTTTTGTTTTCTTCATTAAGTGATTAATTGAAAGCCTTTAGTTTTGTTTTCATGAATAACTGATAAATTGAAAGTCTTTAGTTTTGTTTTCTTGATTAAGTGATTAATTGAAAGTCTTTAGTTTTGTTTACCTAAGTAACTGGTTAATTGAATATCGAGCTACAGAATAATGACATATTCTTTTTAATTCACCGTTGAACCATTTTTGAGTTATTACCGTTTATTTATCAATTTTAGCTCTGTTGCACGTTTTCACAAACTTGCAAGTACTTTAAAAGAATATCTTAACTCTCTACGCTTCCTGAAATAAAAAGAAAAAAAGATTCCGTTGAACCCAGGTTTCTCATTTAAAGCACTTTGTCTTAGTTTCTAGGTCTTTTAATAAATTTTTAGCTACACAGTTTTTGAACACTTATATTACTCATGCTGGCTCTGTTGCAGAGATATGTATTTTGAAGCTGGGTTTGAATCCGTGCGTTACCACAAATACTCCCGCTGTGTATATGTTATTAGAGTGATACAAGAAACACAGATAATCCCTTAGTGTGAATAATGAACGGTAGGGGTGCTAATCACAAAATGTCTTCCTTTTTCATGCTTCCTGGAGAAAAAAAAACACGCTAAATTTCTTTATTATAGAGTACGTTTGTTTATTTGTATTAAAGCATAAAGCTACACAATGGGCTATCTACACCGAGTCTCCACGAGTATCGAACTCCGAGTTTTAGCATTATAAGGCTCTAAAACTTTCTGTTGAGGCACCAGGGGATTTTTTGTGTGAGGAAGGAAAATAAATGCTCTGCCTTCATTGGCTGCCTACAACAAATGTGATCAACTTAGGAACGTAAATAGAGAACGAATATTACAAACGTACAGCGATCTTAAAAATGAATTCACCAGTAAAATTATTTTTATTTTCCAGTCCCTCTATTAATGCCGATTCTGAGCGTATCTAATTCACACCAATAAATCCAACGATATATTCGTATAGTTAAACAGAAAATGCAGAAAACCCTCTCTCAGACGAAGGGATTAACCCGATGACTACCGGCTACTAACTTTCTTAGCAGGCAATGCAAGTCTTGCTATATTTCATTCCAACAATAAAACTAGTGGACGAATATTTTCGAAAATTCATAAATACTTTGACAAATGTAGGTAGTTCAAGAAACATAAAGCCTATTACTTTTAATAAATTTAGTTTTTTTGCATTATGGTCTTTAATATCTTGGAAAATTACATTAGGAAATCGTATTTATAAGAAATGATAACAATATTTATATTTGCTA
>NW_013670479.1:57015-59550 GCF_000517525.1 Limulus polyphemus | reverse complement strand
CCCTGCAAACTATAGTTCCGATCTCTGTGTCTGCCATCCTCAGTTCCCGCCGACCATAATCGCTGTCTTTCTTTCTCTCTGCCTGCTTCGTCTCCGCTACGTCTCTGTCTCCACTACTGCTTCGACTCCCTCTGTCTCTCTCACTGTCTAGCACACTTATATATGATAATACTGCCTGTTCTAGAAACTTCTAAGACTCTCAACACGTGCTACCAGCGTCAATTGACTCCCGCTGTCGCAACACACTAGCGAATCTTCTAGAATATTCGTCACGTGACCCCGCTGTCGTAACACACTAGCGAATCTACTATATTACTCGTCACGTGACTCCCACTGTCGTAACAATACATTAAAAGAAGTCAAACTTATAAATACAAATGTTCGTTATACTGTTGGTTGTCACACTTGTATCCAAAGATATAAACAATTGTCTCTTTTTCATCAAAGTTGACAAAGGGTGGTTCAGTTACTTTAGAACACAATTTGACAAGAAAAATTATTCTTCCCTTCTCTGTTATTACAATACAATCTATGATAATTCCACCTTAAAATCATCTATAACTGCTGGTTACCACAGTTGTATCCAGATATTTTTAGTTAAAATTCCACATAGCTTTGCTCAATTACTGTAAAACACAATTGACGAGACAAATTATTATTCTCTACATTGTTATTACAATGCAATCTGCGATAATTTCACTTTAAAAAGTTCCTCTATACGTTCTTTATGGCTAAACACAAAAACAAACAGTCTAGGTCTATCTATCTATTTCTAATTAACTTTGTCTAACTACATTTTGGATGCTTATTTATAAATAACCCAACTGAGGTCTAGAACGTTCGACACGTTACGAGATATTACGATGCAATGATACTCGAGTAAACTTAGAAGGTTCTAGTAATGCAACAATTGCCAATTTACGACAAATGAACTACACAATATATGATTTGCACAGTTACGTAAATAAATCTGCGATAAACTATTGCTTCAAAAATAACTAAATTTAACATACATGCTATACTTAAATTAAAACAGTCGTGTATATCTAACAATAAGCTCTTCTTGGAGAAAAATATTTGCAATATTTTTTATTATATATAATTCATGCACAAAGTCTACTCATACAGTCTACGCCAACATTTGGAGTCACGTTGTTGACTACAGTGTGAAGCCTATAGTTCTTGAGATACAACACCCACCTCATGGTGAATGTTCTGTTGAAGTCTGACATTCTAAGGACAGGCGAGCTTCCTAACATGTTGTTGCGTCAGCGAGGTCACGTGACTAGTGTCACGCCACGTTTATAGAACTATCTTGTTCCTTCGTGAATGCCCTAGCATTTACTAGATATATGTTTGTCTGGTATATATATAAGACACTCACAACGTGACAACAATGTGTGTAGGTAGTGAGTAATTGAACTGCAGTCGGGAAGTATTGTTGAAGTTAACGTTCGTTGTTAAAACGTTTGTAAAAGAGCGACTGTTAAAAACAAGTGTATCGGTAAAGTTATATTCAGGAAGAATAAACCAGTTTTATTAAGTAAGGACTTGTGTCGCTAAAGTTTCGTCGGAACGAAGTTACGGAAAATCAATTAACAAACGGAGACGTAACAATGTTCTTCAGCTTCTGGAATCCCATCTGCTGTGGTTGTTCCCACTTCACCTTGTTGGGTTGGCCTTTCTTGGTCAGGTCTGTAAGTGGTGAAGCATAGTGTGGGATGAACTTCCTATAGTATTCCGCTAAATGACCAAACTAGTTTTACTTACGTAAATGAACGGATTAACTCTTTTAAGAATCCTAAGAAGAATATAGCCAGTAAGGTTGGGAAGAGGATGGTGCATAAGCAGCATAACATTGCTGAAAAACAAACTTGTGTACATCAAGTTGAAAAGATACCACATACACATTATGTAACAAAAGAAACTGAAATAAAATCCGACTGTTAATCAAAGACATCAAATGCTGCATGGAGAGACAAGCAGATTCTTAACATTCCAAAGATAAAAAAATGAGGAAATGTGGTGCCCATCCAAGTGAATTAGTCAATTACTCTTCTGAAGAGGTGGGTAAGGGTGTAGATGCTTTATTAATGACAAGGAAACTTATAGGAAATTATGAAACACCAAAGAGACGAGAGAAATTGAATAACATCATCAAAAATGTAAGAAATATATTAGGCCCAATTGAAAAATCTGTAAGTCAGAGGAACGTGATCTAAGTAGCTTTGACAGAACTGAAAGGAATAATTTCTATGATGTTGAGGAACATAAAAATAATGATGCAACTACAAAAAAATAAAAGAAGATGGTATTGATAAAGGAAATTGGACAAATTGTAAATTGTCATAAAGTTTTGAATATTTTACAAGTAAAACCATTATTTTAACGTGACAACTATCATAACACAGCTGATAATTTGTAGGTTCATTTGTATCTCTTACTAATATATTGTTGCGTCATCGAGATCACGTGACTATTCTCACGCCCTCTGCTTTCTAGAACTATCCTGTACTTTGGCGAATGCTCTAGCAT
>NW_013670479.1:43813-56634 GCF_000517525.1 Limulus polyphemus | reverse complement strand
GCTAAAGTTTCGTCGGAACGAAGTTACGGAAAATTAATTAACAAACGGAGACGTAACAATATAATATAAAATAATTTAAATTTCATGTTTAGCTTTATAAGTTAATATATCTAATTGTTCCATTAAAGTTTAGTTTTAAAGTTATGTTTAATCATTACTATTGTAGAAATTGAAATTATAATCTTATTACACTAACTACAATTGTTTCTTTACCCTAGCTTTAACAATCAGAACTATTCTAATGTTATTACTATATTAAAAGAACTATAATTACTTTTATTGACCAAATTCATGTCAAGCTATTAAGGAACTTAATTTGAATAGTATATCATCCATCGTTTGATCTTAGAAATGAGTAAGTGAACAAATTTCTACGCTGGCGTTAGCAATTTTGATTTTTGTGCACTGTTCAAAACTATTTTGACTGTAAAGAGCTCCTTGGCTGAAATCAAAAAGTAAGCACCATGCCCAGTTTAATGCTTTTGGCCACTTTGTAAATGTAATAACATTAAACCACCTAACTATAGGTCACCGATCAAAGAATGGGCACCAAATATTTCCTTATCTCTGATCCTGACAAATATTCTTATGATATGTTTCGGACTAATAAAAAAAATGCAAGAAACGTAAATGGCAATAGATATACGCTCTTTCTATCTAAAATCTTTATACAATGCATAAAATATTACTGTTATTTAACTTGTTGTTCTTTATTAAACTGAATATATGCGCATTTTACTCTAACTTAAAGTAATTATGAAATCATTGAAACGGTTGTAATTGGGAAACTCTACAAAGCTGCATACAGGATATCTGTGCTAGCAGTCCCTCAGTTTGAACTGAAAGGCAAGAGAAACACAGCTAGGCAACATACACTGCCTACTCTTGGGCTATTCTAATCGAAGACCATCTCTTTTATAACATTAGATGGCCTGGTGATTAACGCGCTCAACATCCGATCTGTGGGTCGCGGGTTGGAATCCCCGTCACACCGAACATGCTCGCCCTTTCAGCCATAGGTGCTTTATTATGTTACGGTCAATCCCATTATTCGTTGATAAAATAGTAGCTCAAGAATTGGTGGTGAGTGGTGTTGATTAGCTGCCTTCCCTCTAGTCTGTCACTGCTAAATTAGGGATGGCTAGCGCAGATAGCCCTCGTGTAGCTTTGCGCGAAATCCAAAACAAACCAATAATATTACAATACACATAGCCCAGAGTGCGGAGAGCGTTTTTTTAAAGGGGCATGAACCATGAGCCCTCGAATTCTCAATCCGACATGCTCAACTACCTTGTCACTCCTGGCCTAATTATGAATTGACCATTCCATTAATAGTATAATACACAATTTAAGTATTTATTGTTAGAGCGATATATATACGTAAATATATATATATTTTTGTTTTTCTGCTGCATTTCACACCAGAGATCTCTGTCAGGACACGTTTGTACGGAAATAGCTATAATGAAGGTGTTTGGTTGTTATTTAAATTTTGTCTCAATTGTTTTACTTCACCTAGGAATATTATCGTCCATGAAGTTTGATTCATGTTTAGGAGTTCAACATTTTTCCGATGATGATCTGCAAAAGTTGAGGTTTGTTATTTTTTGTAATTTATAAGAATTTAGTTACGAATTGCTTAAACAGACTTAGAAGTTAAGAGTGTTACTGTTACTAAGTGTTAGACCCATAGTCATATATAGTTACACTTAACGCCTTAAGACAAAGTTACAATTGGCAAGCATCAGGTATATCAATTCTGATTTTATTTTTAATTCATCCATGCGTACCTAACCTAGATTGTTCATCAATTATCTCTTCAAACTGCAATATAAAGAACTTATTCATGGACATGAAACTTGTATAAAAACTATAATTCATATAACTTTATAAGCAGTAGTGAATCACAAAAAAGTTAAATCAGCAATTAACTCTCTGCCAATTCAATGAATCTTATCAAAGGTGTATTTTGTTTATTTCATGTAGTATAGTATATATATATATATATATATATGTTGAATCTAAGTTTCAAATGGACAGCAACTGCCTGTTGTAGGAACCTACAAGTGTGGAGGACGACGTTTTGAAAGTCTTCCGCCTTTGGATTTTTAGTTGGACCTGAAGACAAAAGGCGGAAAACTTTCAAAACGTCGTCCTCTACATTTGTAGGTTTCTACAACAGGTAGTTGCTGTCTATTTGAAACTTAAGATTCATTATGAATACCTAAACAACCTATCAAAGATTATATATATGTTCCTCTAAACCTACAGTTAATTTGAAGACTTAGACTATGTTTTTTTTCTCCACAATTCACCATATTTATTTTTGTTCATTTCTTATAGCACTTGGATATTTCACAAAATACAGAAATATTGCAAACAAAATATGACTGAGGCTATATACACAACTGTTATATGAAATTAACTACACAAGAACTGAGAACCATTAAAGCAATCTATAACTTTGATTATATAAACAACCATTTTCAATTTTACTTATTACTATTTTAAAGCTACTAATTTGAACAGCATAGTCACATACACAACACTCAAATATTGTAGGTAATCCTGAAAACATTATGAAAGATATATACATGGCTGCCACGCATATAATGAAACGAAAACAGTACCGAACAATCGTGTATATAATCAAATGAAAACAATACATGACCACTCTGAAAGCAATTTACAATTCTGACTATATACCCAACTATTTTGTATATCCTCAAAAAGATAAACAGAGTAGTACAGCAAGATTTCCATTTAATGAATCCATGTCGGCTCTTGTTTATACCATCCCATTTTAGTAAATGATCTCACAAAGCTTCGTATTCTCTATCAGACTCTATAGAAGTTTTCCCACTACAGATGCAAGATTAACTGGTTCATAATTTTGAAGGCAATTCACATTAAAACTGCCTTACTTGAAACATTGTGTTTCATTTTGGTCTCCATTGTACAGACAAGATGTTAATTTGATTGAAAATATTCAGAGATAGGTTATCAAAATTATTGTTATTCAGTAGTATTTTATCTTCTTATGTATTGGCCATAAAATTTATACTAAAAAATATTGCTCGAACTGAGTGAGAACCAAGGGTAACACTATTCTTATTGCTAAAATAAGTATAAATTTCATCTCTTTTTTGTTAATGAAATTGTGTGTGGGACTACATTTGAAGATTGAAACATCCCTGACTGACTTTCTTCTGTGGAGGAACTTGTATACGGCTATGATCGTACTGATTTTCCCAGTGCCAAATAATGTCTCCATCAACCATTCACTAAGCTGGTTTTCAGTTTGTTCTCAATGTTTGTTTTATGTAAAGTTATTGTTATATCTTAATTTTGATCTGATGAGTGACATAATGAAATTCACGTTGGTTTGCGTTTATATATATATATATATGTGTGTGTGTACATGTACGAGAAGACCAGTATACTTTACTCTTCTTTTTGAGTTCCTTTTAAGTAATTATAATTTTAGCATTCTCAAAAACATAACTCAAAGCAATAAACATTAGATAATTGGTGCATAAATAAAGTCCTAGCATTTACTCTTGTACAACATTTAATTATGTACTTGACTTCGGGAAATGGTTAGGTTTTCTATCTAAGTGAAAATGAGGAAGGAAGAAAACTACGGCAAACAATATCATATTAAATCAACTTAGAGTATTATTATATCTACATGTACACTATATGAATGAACCTGTATATCGCAGAATATGTAATTTGAAGATCAACTGTTACACGCATTTTACAACGAGGAAAGTTTATACTACTTGTACAATTTATTCTTTTTCATCTGATGAAGAAATCTTCCAGTGGAATTTATAGTGTGTTAACTCCTAACAAGATATATGCAGTACTCTGTATGAATGGTTTAAGATCTTCATATATGTACCAGTTGTTGCACTACTGAATAACTTAGAAAAATTTACATTTGATTGTAAAAATTCTTCTTTTTATTCTATGCTACTTGCTAATGCTGTAGCTTCTTAATATACACATATATTTATAATTTATTGGTTTCATTCTACCTTTTTTTTTACTTAATTGTGTGTATTTATTAAGTAAACGATTTATGTGAAGGTTAGCGTATTCATACAAGATTTAAGTAATCTTGTATTTTTTATAAAACTTTGTAACGTTGCTTAAACATATATATGAGAGGCATAAAACCTTATAGATTAGTTGTTTCCAAACTGTGTGTCACAGCGAATTGCTAGAAGTGTCACGAGAGTTTCACCAAACAAAGAATAATTAATAGCATAAAGAAACGTTGCATGTGACAGCAGGGGTATTGTGTCATACAAATCAAGATAAGTAGGTTAAGGTGAAAAAGTTTGGAAACCACTGTTGTAGATTACCATGTATATTTTGTGATTTAATTTGCTTTAACCTTCTGTTTCATTTTAAAAATGCATACCTGTAGAGATAAGTACATCACATGTAAAATTATATATGATTCTAACTCTTTGATCGCTTTTGTCAGCTCTGAAATAGTTTATGGCATACACTTACAATGTTTACATTATCTAATGAAGATATTTAAAAGATATTGTTTTACACTATGTGAATGATTACATGATGTGATCATTTGAATTAATTGTTTCAACACAAGATTCTAATGAACAGTTTATTAGCTTATAATGTGTTTATTAATCTTGTACATTACTGTTCTTATATCACAGTTTAAGTATGTATACAAAAAACACTATTTTCTTTGAGTCTTTAATATATTTTGTTTTAAATATTAAGAGTTTTGCAAAAATAAGATATCTTGTCATTCAGTTTTTATCACAACGTTATTGCTATTGTAATTTGTAGCATGATATTTTAGAATATCCGATAATTATGTCAGCAATAGAGAAATGTAATTGAGTTTTCTTTTAAATGCATCTTTCTGACTAGAAACTTTCAATTGGCCAGTTCATATTATAATGTTAAAATAAACAGTCCTGCAACAGTGTTTTTATTGGATTTTTTTCTATGTTTGAAAGTTATTGATTGTCATATACTAGTGGAGAAAGCTACCAACCAAGAAATGTTATATGGAATTAAATTATATCTGATAATGCTGTGTAAAAATTGTTGTATTGGTTTTGCTAAAATATTGTTAAGTGTATTGCACAGTAATTTTTAATAAACACTATATGTATTACATTATTTAGCTTAGATAAAGATTTTATACTGCAGTGTGAAATGTATGAAAGTTACAGGTTATATGTATATAATGGTTAACCCTAAAATTAGGAGTCATTCATGCAGAAACTATTGAAAATTTCCAACACACACTAAAATCACCTTAAAAGGTTAATTTAGTATCAGAGCTTTCAAACAATATAACTCTTGGGCTCATCTTTTCTAAAGTAATTTTTATTTGAGTTTTTCCTTCTTGTTTGCATCAAGATTTTGGTGGAAGTCTGTTACTTATCAAAGTAATTTACCTATAGAAGACCTATTTTCAATACTAAACTAATCAATAATCTAGGCCAATGTTTCCTAAAGTGGGAGCCGTCGCCCCTCCCTGTGGGCTGTAAAGCTTTTTCAGGGTGGCTGCCAAAAAAAAGGAATGAAAACAAAGATGATGAATTAATTTTAATTCTAAATAAACAATAAGCCAATATATATATATAAGTAAATAAATTATCTTGAATAAATTAAATGATACAGTACATTGAATTGAAAGGAGAGTGTTATTGTTTTACTACAACACTGTTTTACAATCATCATGCTAAAGTTATAGATTTAGGGTTAATAATGGTTTATACATCTATGAGATGGTAATTATGTATTCACAAATTATTTCATTTTGTTTTTAAGGGATCGGGTTACGAAGATGTTCTACCATGCCTATGATAGCTATTTAAAATATGCCGAGCCATATGATGAACTACGACCTCTGAGTTGTGATGGCGTTGACACATGGGGAAGTTTTTCCCTTTCTCTTATTGATTCTCTGGATACTCTAGCTGTGATGGGAAACTTTAGTGAATTTCAAAGAGTGGCACAACTAATAGTGAAAGAAATAGATTTCAATAGCAACATTAATGTTTCAGTATTTGAAACTAATATTAGAGGTAAGTTTTTGGTGCACTTGTGATGATATAAATTAATTTAATAACAAAGAATAATGACATTGTACGTGATTGAAGTTTTGAATCCAAAGTGTTTGAAGTAGGAAAATAAATAGATTGTAAAAGGTTGAAGGTTTCATTTGTTTATGAACAAAACGGAATAGTCTTACTGCCATTTTGGGGTAAAACTACATTGCAACATATAGTTTAAAAGACATCTAGAAGTGTTATATATAATGTTTTAAGGAAATGTTTAATTTCAAAACATACTTACCTCCCTCACACTTATAGCTAATACTCAACCTCCAGAGTTTCTCCCTTTGCCCATCTAAGCATTGTTCTTATTTTTTTCTCACTTGCTCTAGTCTTTTATCCCCACTCAATTGCCCTTGGTGATATATATATCTCATGATACCTTACACCTATGTCAATGCACCCTCTATCGTGGTATCTTGTATAAGCACCTCATTCGTTGATGTAGGAGGTCGAGAAATAACTATAAATGTCAGTGGAGGTAAGTATTATTGGAAACACATTTTCATTTTAGGAAAATGTTAACTTGAGTAATTCAGTATGGTAACTTAAGTCATGCATTCATCAAGTGATTTACAGCTTCAATCACAGTATTATTAGTTTGACACAGTTCAAAGGACAATATAAGGTACTTAGAATAAACAACTGTGGTTTTTCTATTACAATCTACAATCATTGTAGAAAAAAAAGGGTAATTTAAATTAAAAGGTTGGTCCAAGCAACCGAGTCCATAGAGGGTTAGGGTAGAGAAAATAACCAATAAAATATCAAGTTTTACTTAAAAATACATTTGATATTCATTTAGGTTTTAGAGGCTATTGAAACTTGAAAACTGTAAGATGAATTAAAAATGCCTTTATTGAATCACCTTGCACTTGGACTAGTCAGTGCTCTTAACTCCATATATTTGCAGACAAGTCTTTAATATGAGCACTTAATTAAAAAATCTGATTTTTTTTGTGTACAAGACTTGTAATGCTTACTAAAAGCTTGCCAAATTTTGTGAAGGTACATGTACAACACTAAAAGCTATAGTATGGGTATTTTCCTGGTTACCTGGTGTTTACAAGGTTGTTCAAAATGACCAAGATTATACGGAAAGAGTTAAGGCATTAAAAATTGCCTGTTTAGGCTAAAGTTAAAACTTAAGTGTAATATGTAGCACTAATATTTATGTACAGATGTTTATATACATTGCGTGTACGTCAAATCACCACATAAGTCGCATGTATTTCTTAAAGTTTAAAATTAGTATATACACCAAGATAACACCTGACGGGTTTATGCATATTTTAAAAGAGGAATCGCAAGCGTATTGCGTATTAATGAAAATTCTATATAAATGAAGCGTAAACTTTACGTATAGTTTGTACTCTCATTTTACAGGATTACATGTATATATGCATAAGTAAATTTCAAATAATGTGCCATTTCTTAAAATAGTTTTTTTAATTGATGTACACATTAAAATTCTAATTATTATACTCAGCATAGTGACGTATTTTCTGATATTTATAAAACGCATTCTGAAACGTCATCATTTTGTGTTACATTATTTTATTCAGTGGTAGGAGGACTTCTTTCTGCACACCTGTTATCTAGAAGAGCTGGAGTAGAATTAGAACCTGGATGGCCATGTTCGGGACCACTGCTGAGATTGGCAGAAAATGTAGCTCGTAGACTGCTACCCGGTACAGTTACATAAGTATCTCGTTCACTTACTACCATTTCTGGCGTAAACTTTGTAAGATAACATTTATATTGTATTCCATAGATGATTGTAGTGGTTGCTAAGAGATAAATCTGAGGTGAAATGATTTCTGTTTATTCACTGTTGAGATATCTGAATGTTTCAGGTTTAGAATGATAGATGGCAGTTTTTATTGTTCTTTCGTTTTTGTTTCGTAATTGTAATGTAACAAGCTTTTCTTACATTTAGGAATGTTTCATAGATATATAACAACATAAAACCCTCTTTTTATTTTGGGCAGAGATTTTTTTCCCTTTTGAACATAACGGTAATATTTTGTGAAATTCGTGTTGTACATTAATCTGTAAATTTTATCATTTATCTGATAAAATATTCGGCAGGTGTTTTGGTAAATGTGTGAATATTGCCTCCCCTCTTTTAAGTTCAACCGTCATTCACTTTTTTTCTGTACAGATATCATAAAAAATTTGTTAACTTCAAAATGTTTAGAGGTTTACTTTGAATACATTATTTATTTTATCACGTTTGTGACGCTTGATTGTATAGATGCTACTAATTAGGGTATATTTAAGGGCTGCTCCCATCTCTGAAATTAGTTTTAAGAAATGTTATTTTTTTTTAATGGGTGCAAGATACACATCATTATCATACATTTTGATTGCACAATTTGAATTAAATAAAAACATCGTTTAACAAAATTTTTGTTTTTATGCAGAAGATAAATTATTTTTTCACGTAGATTTTTCTTGGAATGTCATCTTTTTTTTTTAAAAAAGATTTTTAGCCTGACATCTGGTGTTGGTACTATGTTATAAAGGTGCTGTCACACACTTTGTATAAGTGTCTAATTCCTAACTTTTGCCACCGTAAACCATCTTTGGTACTGTCATAAACATTTCAAATGTTTTACAGCTAGATTTTGGTGCTTCCTGCCTTCTGGGATGCAGAGATGATTTCAATTGAATGAAGTTCTTGTAATGGTCTGTGTCAAGAGTGGTATCAATCATTTTTTAGATGTCAGTTTCCCAGTTGTTGTTTTTTTTTGCATTGATTATTTCCTTACCGCATGAGCAACCCCTGGACTTTCATTTATTCCTATCATTCCTCTTTAGCATTTGCTGGACTAGAAACATCCATTCATCTGGCAGTAGTTATTATACTAGAATCAAACAATTTCTTTACATTCACAAATTATTGTGGAATATCTCGCATCTATCTTGGTTTGATGTAATACCTTTATAGAGATCCATGAATCTGACAATGACGTTGATGTCTCATTCAAACTCAAGAGTGTTGAATATATTGTCAACCACAATATTTCCTTTGCATTTAAGCTTATATGGTGAAAAGTTCTGATGCAAAAGAGGTATTGTCTCACCTAGTACACTAGCACTAAACTGAACCTCATATAATCGTCTGTTGTCAATGGTGACAGTATGTATTCAATCGGATTGAATCTTCAAAGTCCCCAAAATACTGGCCAACATTTGCAAATTTCCATCACTCCACAGTTGGACCAGAAAAACTGTTGACACTGAACTTGGAAATCTAATTGTAGGCCACCACCTGATAGTAAGGTTAGTACAGGTCTCCTAATACTGGTATATATGCAAGGTTCTATCTCTTTTGGGGACTTGGGCTTCTATGAAAGTCCTTATTCCCCTTGGTTGTGCTCACATAAGAGCATTCCAATGGATTTTATAAGATCAAAGGAATCTCACCAGGGATTTCCTGGATTCTTGTATCCTCCCTCCTTCCCTTCAAGTCCATTTTGCTTGGTGATTTGACAGGGACAACATCTCAGTTAAAGTTCCTCTTCCACCTTTTCACAGAAACTTCTCTGACCGTGTTGGAGGCATATTTGGATTCTCAAAAAGTGTTGGTCGAGTCAAGATCTCACATCAATCTTCTGGAAGTCCTAGAAGTTCATTGGGCTTTGGATCATTTTCTTCCAGTTTTGTGGGTGCAAGTTAGTCAGGATCCATTCTAATAATTTGACTGTTGTCTCCTACATCAATTGACAGAATGGCACCCTTTCATGTTCCCTTTGTTTCTAAATGTTAAATCTTCTTTTGTGGCCCCATACTCAACATGTTCACCTCTTGACTGTTGCAGATCGTTTATCTCATTCCAAGAAGGTTCTCCCAATGAATTGGTTCCTCAATCCCCAGGTCTTGCAGTGGCTCTGTTCTGATGCCCGATTCCACATTCTTTGGCTTTGGCAGTCGATACCTTCAGTCAGGATTGAACCAATTTTTACCTTTATGCCAACCCTCCTATCCTTCTTTCCAGTGTTTTGTGAAGTATACAAGCCACTCTGTGTCAAGTATTTCTGATTGCCCCATTCTGGCCTGCTCAACTGTGGTTCCTGTTAATTCTGTCATCACCTCCTTTACCTCTTCCCCTGTCCACTTCCCTTCTCTGCCAACCTCATGTGCCTGTGTTTCACCCTGCTGTTCCCATTGTCTGGCTTTTGTCCTGTCCATTGCAAGGCAGTCCAGACTCTCTACATGTGTAGCTTCCCTTATTTCCCATTCAATCTGCCCATCTTCCTTGTAGACTTATCAGAGGAAATGGTGTATCTTTTGCTATTGGTCTCTAGGACAAGATTTCCTTTCCTACTTTTCCAGTGTCCCTCATCTCTCCAAGTTCTTCACATGACTGTTTGACAATGGTCTCTCTGTTTGAATGTTGCAGGCTATCGGGCAACATTGTCCTCTACCTTTGTTTTCCCACTTCTGCTGTATGTTTTCATCTCCTGTTTTCTTCCTCTTGTTTTGTTTCTTTCATCTCCTCTGTTCTCCTCACCCCACACACTTACTGGATTGGAATCTTAATATTATTCTGCATGCCCTTACTTTTTCGTGTTTGAACCCCTGTCTTCCTATTACCCATACCACCTTTCCTTGAAGACCTGTTTCCTGCTCCTTTTGGCCCGTGGTCATCAGTTGGATGTGTTCGCTTTCAACGTCTGTCAAATCCTATACCTTAATACTTGTGTTCTCCTTTATACTGATTGCTTCTTTCTCTCCAAGACATCTGTGGCTTGAAAAGGGTAATTTTGCTTTCATGCTGATTTATCATTTATATCTACGTTCTGATCCAGATTGCCTCCTGTGTCCTGTCTGGGCTCTCAGATGTTACGTGGTGTGTATGGCTTCCTTCTATGGTTCCCATTCTTGATTACTTATCTACTGGAATCCTTATTCCTCCCATGACCTTTCTTCAATTACAGTTACATGTTAGGTTTTCCAATTTATCTGTTTGGCTTTTTGTTCCTCTGATTCCCATCACTTTTTCCACGTCTACTCTCACCAGATCCACCACCTCACCATGTCCCTGGCTGCTCATTTCCTTCATCCGTTGGAGGAGATCATCCAAGCTGACAAGTAGACCACACTGCACACTTTCATCACCCATTATCTTTGTCATTTGGTCATCTCCTCCTCAACCAGATACCATTGACCTCCTGTCACCATCTTACACTCCTCAGTTCAACTGTGAGTGGGGAAGATTTTCTTTTTCACTTACAGTGACCCTATGCTTCTTGTTGGATCCTGCTCTGTGGTGAGTGGTGCCTGTCCAGGTATACTATTCAGTTAGTGAACCCCAACCTACCTCCTACTGAATGTCAGTCTCCAGGGGATCTGGGTATGAGCTGGCCAAACCATCAGATCTTCCCTACTTGACCCTTTTGGTCTATAACTCCCACTGTTGCGATGTGGTGTTCCATAAATATGCCTGTCCCAGACTGTACAAACTCGGTGACTATTAGGAGTAAAGCAGGGAAAGGATTGTTGCACATTCCTCTGACCCTGATTGAATACTTCATGTGCAGCCTGCTTTTAAATATAGGGTTCTGCAGTCACTTTCTCTTGTGATGCATTCCTCCAGACTCCCCACTGCACTATTCCCTCCCTCCTTCTTGTGGAACAAGGGTGTCCTTACCAACTCCTAGCTGTTAGGGTGGTGGACCATGTAGGCTGCCTCCTGAGTGTGCTCAATCCCACTCAGTTGAGAGTAGGGTGGTGATGTTTTGCTAGTGTAGATGAGGTGTACTCTCCTCCTACTGTTGACCTGGTGTACAATTCCAGATGACATCACATGCATTTCACCCCACCAGCTGAGAACTCTCCTATTTACTACCACCTGGGTGTTGGTTCCAGGACCTGCTGATGCTGATTGGAGCTGGACCATGTGGTTGGATTCTCCTCCTACCATCCCTAATGCTGACTAGTTTTGGAATGGAGTTGACCCTCCATGTTGCATTCCACCTTCCTACCATCACCTGTATGTTGGCTGGTGTTGGTTGTGTCTTAAGTTTGCATCCATGTGCTGGCCTGGGTTTTCAGAATGGAAGGCCTCTTTCCCTTCTAATTCCTAGGCCTGAGGTGAAGATGGTAGGGACCTTCCTCCTACTGTGGCCCTGATGAGTTATTTCTGGTGCTACCAGGATTTTGTCTGGAATTGACCCACTAATTATGGTCTATTGCTCCCTAGCCATTCTACACCATTCGCATGACCAAATTCTTAGATGTGCTTCTTTCCACATTTTTTTGTGACACAATTCTCTGCTACAGGCGAAGAGTATACCTGGTACAGATGTAGTGCAGTGTCCCACGGGAGTAACTTCTCCATTGAGATTTCACACTCCATAAGTGCTCATCTAGCTGATTTTTCACCAGCCCCTCCACCATTTCAATGTGGGATTCTGGGTATTATGTGAGAGGAGGTAATTAATTGCACTGGAAGTTGATGTTTTCTTACACTGAAAATGTAGGAATTGCATTGGAAGTTGACGTTTTCTTACACTGAAAATGTAGGAATTGCATTGGAAGTTGACGTTTTCTTACACTGAAAATGTAGGAATTGCACTGGAAGTTGATGTTTTCTTACACTGAAAATGTAGGAATTGCACTGGAAGTTGACGTTTTCTTACACTGAAAATGTAGGTATTGCACTGGAAGTTGACGTTTTCTTACACTGAAAATGTA
>NW_013670479.1:43035-43575 GCF_000517525.1 Limulus polyphemus | reverse complement strand
TTTACTAAAATAAAGCAACCTTTTGTCACAATTGAGAAATTAGGAAAGGTTTATTTTCTTTTACTTAAATCATGATGGATTACCCAATAATGTACTTCAATAGTTTAGTATTTGAGGCTTATTTACATTCAAATTAGTTTAAAATTATAACGCTTACATTTTTAGCCTTTCAGACCAAGACAGGAATGCCATACGGTACTGTTAACTTAAAATACGGAGTGCCAGCTGGTGAAACTCCAGTGACGTGTACAGCAGGAGTCTCTACTTTCATTGTAGAATTTGGTGCCCTTAGCCGTCTTACTGGAGATCCAATATTTGAAGACACGGCTCTTGCTGCCCTCAGAGCTTTGTGGAACTTGAAATCTCCACTAGGTTTGGTATGAATAAAATCAACTTATGATAAGACTCTAGTTTTAGGTGATGGGAAATAAAGTCCTAGAAATAAAAATAAACTTTTGTAACTTGAGGCATGAAATTTAATAAACTAAGGAATATTTTTTTGAATTATTCTATTGGTACAAGTATACACTGAGTGGTCAC
>NW_013670479.1:27038-42052 GCF_000517525.1 Limulus polyphemus | reverse complement strand
ATCAAATAAGGTACAAATACAGACGGACAGACAGACAGACACACACACACACACACATGGAATCAAATAAGGTACAAATATATATATACAGACAGACAGACACACACACATGGAATCAAATAAGGTACAAGTATGTATACAGACAGACAGACACACACACACACACACACACACAGAGACATGGAATCAAATAAGGTACAAGTATGTATACAGACAGACACACACAGACATGGAATCAAATAAGGTACAAGTATATATACAGACAGATGAACACACACAGAGACATGGAATCAAATAAGGTACAAGTATATATACAGACAGACAGACACACACACACACAGAGAGAGACATGGAATCAAATAAGGTACAAGTATGTATACAGACAGACACACACACACAGAGAAGAGTACCATGGAAAATACAAAATCAGTATTTATGCTTTTGTGTTTGTGTGTATGTTTTTATTTATTTGTTTTAAATTAATAGTAATAAAAATTGTTTTAGATAATTCTAAAGATGTTTCATTTTTATTAATCACTTGCCTGAACAAAATATATTTTATTCCATGTGTGTGTGTGTCTGTCTGTATATATACTTGTACCTTATTTGATTCCATGTCACTGTGTGTGTGTGTGTGTCTGTCTGTATATATACTTGTACCTTATTTGATTCCATGTTTAAAACTTCCTGCATTTTTATATGTTTCAAACTCCTCCCGCGTGTTAAACTATGTAACATTTAATGTGGTTGTAAATTTATTAACAAAATAATTTTCATAAAATAATCTCTTATTCTTTTCACAAGAATATCAAAATGGAAATATTTAAAAAAAAGGCTTCTTCTAAAAGTCCATAATAGACTTGTTAATGAGTTTCTTAACAGGTCATTGTTTGCATTTTTGACATGAGATTTATGTAAATGAAGAGATAACTGTAAAGTTTTACGGTAAAAACTTGTGGTGTTCATTTAGGAGGTTTTAGATGTTATGAAAAACTGAATTATGAAAAGAAGTAATTATATTGTATTTTGAAGTAATTAAATATATCATATCTTAAAGTAATTAAATATATCGTATTTTGAAGTAATTATATCGTATTGTGAAGTAATTATATATATATATATATCGTATTTTGAAGTAATTATATTGTATTTCTCTCCATGTCAGTAAAGGCTTTGTGAATTAAGACAAATCTTTTTTAAGAATACTTTATCAAAAATTAGACCTGTAATGTTTACTACAAGCTTGTCAAATTCCGTGAAGATGTACTTAATGCTTTTGGAGTTATTGTTTTCATGGTTACAAGGTCAGCCAAAATATATTTGGAGGGTTAGCTGGCTATTAAAAGCCGTAATACGGACTGCGTCCTATGTTATTTTGATGTAAACATTTGATCCTCACGAACTTTTTGTATTAGCTGTTAGTGTGTAGGATAATCAGGTCTTGTATTTCAAATTAATTATCTCGTTCTTCATTCGGCCAAGTGTAAAATTTTGTGAAAGTACCAATATTCGTGTAATCTTTTACATTTTTGTAGATTGTGGCTTTAGCCGATCCTGTCGGTGTTCCATCCCAAGTATCTCAACCAATAATGTACATGTGTTTTTCTGTTTTTGCAGGTAGGAAATCACATCAACTCTCAGGATGGCAAGTGGACTGCTGTTGATTCTGGAATTGGTGCCGGGGTTGATTCATACTTTGAATACCTTGTTAAAGGTGCCATCTTACTTCAGCTTCCTGAATTAATGGAGATGTTTAATGGTAATATATAGATCTCAAAATATATGTTACAGGTATAGAGGCCTGACATGGCCTGGTGCATAGAGCTCTTTACCCACAATCTGAGGGTCACAGGTTCGAATCCCCATCCCACCAAACATGCTTACCCTTTCAGCCATGGGGGAATTATAATTGTGACAGTCAATCCCATTATTCATTGATAAAAGAGTAGCCATAGAGTTGGCGGTGGGTGGTTATAGCTAGCTACCTTCCCTCTAGTCTTACCCTGCTAAATTAGGGATGGCTAGTGCAGATAGCTCTCATGTACCTTTGCACGAAGTTCAAAACAAACAAACATAACTATATGCCATGCATCGAAGCTTGGAAAATGTTGCTTAAAATGAAATATAGTAACTTAGACAGTGTGGGAGATATCTAATCTCAACATTTCCTGCTATATGCAAGTGAAAAATTTGTAGGTATATAACAGAAAACTGTTCAAAGCAACATCATCCCAACTTCTATAACTGATATTATAGTATAATTATTATGATATATGTACCACGTGAAACATCCAATCACTCTTAAGACTGTTAATTTACATAAAACTTGGATACTTGGCAGACTAAGACTAATCCATTAATAACTACATCCAAATTAGTAACTTAGGTCATGACCTGATTCACTGTGACATTTAACCCTATCCTGCTATCTGAATTTCTGAACTATCATAGGTTAAGCTGACATAAAGTTTTCAATCTCAACTTTTTCTGTACAAAGGAATGATTCTTGACTTGTGGTCGTATTAGTTTTTTATTGTGACATCCTGACCTGTCGTTGTATCAATAAAATGGCACTTTTGATTGGTAAATCAGGGTGATCTTGCCTTTTCTCCCAGGAAAAATGCCTAATGTAGCTAAATTCCACATCAGACCTGTGTATTCCTCCACAGCGATTAGAGCCAAATGAGGTAAACTTTAGACTCTTACAAAGGTTGAACATTTGACCTTCATGTTTCTGTCTAAAAACTAAAGAGCCAGTCACAGCTTCCCCAATACGTAAAATTGAATTAACCTAGTAGTTACGTCAGTTCTTGTTTTATATATCGTATAATGTAATAATTAATTTTATTACTGGGCTCAGAGAAGCTTGTTTCAGCTTAACGAGCAAATCTCAGTTCACCCACATCATAGCATGTAGTTTTTATGTGAATTGACAAGATCTTAAGAGTAGTTGGTTGGATGGTTGTTTCATGGGGTACACTATTAGTCTGGTTTTAAATATAACAATAACTTAGTATCATTATACAATATTATCATTGTTGAAATTTAGTTGAATGGACAACAACTGCCTGTTGCAGAAACACAAGTGTAGAGGACGAAATTTTGAAAGTCGAAGACGAAAGGTTGGAAGATTTTCGAAATGTCGTCCTCTACACTTGTTTTTCTACAACGTTTTTGAAAGGCGGAAGACTTCTGAAACGTCGTCGTCTACACTTGTGTTTCTACAATAGGCAGTTGCCGTCCATTCATCTAAATTTCATCATGAATACTCCGCCTAAACAAACTATCGAAGAATGTTATCGTTCCTACAACTGGCCATAGACAAGAATAACATGATTGTATCACAACTGCGCTGTTTCTTCTGTTGTATGCCTACTAGTTTTTCGTGTACAGTTAGTAAATACACAACAATTTTGTATGCTGTTACTACGCTATCTACTTTCTAATATTTATCATTTCGGATAACTGATTTTTTTCACTTTAAATAGTTATGTCTACAAAGTGGAGCAGAAGTAACTTGCCCCAAGTCTTAAGAAATGATATACATTTTAAACTGTTATACATTGAAAACTATCCAATGCAAATGACAATAATTATTGCCAGGAAAATTTAATTAACCACTAATAGTGTAATACTTATTATGACACAGAATAAAGACTTTGGGGCATGTTCATTTTTTTTTTTTTCATCGTGTAGGTATGTGTATATATAATAAGAACTGGGTGATTAACTCAATTAATTAACATCAGTGATTGTCTATGAGCAACAATTACATTAACTATTGTCACTTTAAATAAATGATTAATCAAAATTACTGTTTCCAATTATTCAAACAATACAAGTCTCGTGTGAAATGGTGGTATCAGTCCGACTCGGATTCAAGTTGGACTGTAAAGTTTGCATTTGCATATCCTCTAGAATCTATGAAATTCATATCTAGAGTTTATTTTTCAGTAACGCTTTAATGTCCTCTAATAATAATTCATACTGCTAACATCAAATACATAATAAAATAAAAGGCTTTGGATTGTGCACTTTGACCCCCCACCCATGCACGTAAGGTTAAAAGGTTTATCTTAGTGCCGTGGTAAACTGAGTTCTCTCCTATCTCGTAAGTCAAAAAATACTTAAAAGGTGTATGTGTGTGTGTTGTTTTGGTACATAACTCCGTGTGAGGGGTCAGCTAGTCTTAAAAACAATAAAAAAAATTTCTCCAGTTGCAATGAATAATTTTGATTACATCAAAACATTTATTTGTGTTTTATTTCAGTTAATACAACTTATGTTTGTTATATTACAGCTTCCCCAAAACTTGTATTTTGTATTCAGAAAGTTGTAGCTATAAACTGTTTTTTTTTACACTTATTTTGTCTTGTGTATATTAATTCTTAGCTTTATCATAGTAGTACTGTAGATGTGTATGAAATATTGCAAGAGAATTCTTATAAATGGATTTTTGCTTCTAGTTCTTGAAATTGTATGCATGTAGTAGTCTTAACATGCATGTTGAACATGCAAATATTTGAATTGTATGCGTGTAGTGGTCATAACATGCATGTTAAACATGCAAATATTTGAATTGTATGCGTGTAGTGGTCATAACATGCATGTTAAACATGTAAATATTTGAATTGTATGCGTGTAGTGGTCATAACATGCGTGTTAAACATGCAAATATTTGAATTGTATGCGTGTAGTGGTCATAACATGCGTGTTGAACATGCAGATATTTGAATTGTATGCGTGTACTGGTCATAACATGCGTGTTAAACATGCAAATATCTGAATTGTATGCGTGTAGTGGTCATAACATGTGTGTTAAACATGCAAATATTTGAATTGTATGCATGTACTGGTCATAACATGCGTGTTAAACATGCAAATATCTGAATTGTATGCGTGTAGTCATAACATGCGTGTTAAACGTGCAAATATCTGAATTGTATGCGTGTAGTGGTCATAACATGCATGTTAAACATGCAAATATTTGAATTGTATGCGTGTAGTGGTCATTAATTCAAATATTTGCATGTTTAACACGCATGTTGTTTACGTATCAGAATGACTTCAAATAATAAGAAACTGTTGTAATTTATTATTCCAACATATTAACTCATAAAACAGTCAGCTGATCACCATGTAGATTTTTCACATAAGCTGTGAAATAAATCATTAATACTAGTTTTTCACATTAGGTAAAAATTTATTTTTTGGCTAGTAAATATTTGTTGCATTCTGTTATGATACTATGTTTTATCATTAATTATTATACCAGTGTTAATTAACTTCAATATAAACTTTTGACATAGTGTTGTACAGCTTACAGGCAACCCATTGAAAAATATATGAAACGCGATGACTGGTATTTATGGGTCAGCATGAACAGTGGACAAGTGACCATGCCGGTCTTTCAGTCGTTGGAAGCATACTGGCCAGGGATATTGGTATGTTTAAATTTTTTTTTATCAAAAGTTGAGAAGTTTTTAAGACTAACTATTAATTCTTATAATTCTTGGTTTATTTTACAAGAATTACCAAATTAAATTCCTTTGGTGAAACCAGGTAAGTTCTGTCAGTATAATTTGGTATAACCTAGTAAATTCTCCTGGTATAACTTGGTATAATCAGGTAAATTCTTTCAGTATTACCAGAAGGGCTAGTCAGTTCTTACCAGGACAGCAAGTTTATTGCTCGTGGGACAGATATTTTTTTTTTTTTACTTAATTATATTTTAATACGACTGAAATTATTGTGTCATCAACATTATAAGATTTAAAATAGCAGTGTTGCACTTAAAATGTATACTGTGGAAGCATAAATCAATAAAAAATATACTGTCTACCTGGTAAATTATTAATGTAAATATAATATCAGAAGTCGCATTAGTTTAAAAAAAATTTAAACACACACACTAAGTATATTCTTGTTCAACAGTAATGCCCACTAATTTCCGATTTAACAGATTAACTAAGTTAGTACGCATCACCTCCAGTAATTAGTGCCTAACATTTGAACACCACTTATATACACGGTGGTGTATGGGATACTGGATACCGTAAAACTGACTGTTAACTTCTTGCACTGTTGAAATGCTTAGAAATGGTGAAACTTTTGCAAAAATATTGTGTACCTTTTTATTCCATACAATCGCTTTACGAGTATATAAGCATGTTTACGACAATTTTGATGCCTTGAGTGTTATATCTATAACTACGCAGCTACTCGTAACTTTTTAACCAACCAAGGGCCCCCTCAGTGGCACAGCGATATGTTTGCGGACTTACAACGCTAGAAACCGGGTTTCGATACTCGTGGTGGGCAGAGCATAGATAGCCCTTGTGTAGCTTTGTGCACAATTAAAAACAAACGAACCAACCAAGGAAAATTAATAATCATAACCCGTTATATTTATCAGACCAAGACAATATACTTAGCCAAAGTAAAAACCTGGTATTCTTCAAGTAGCTTTAATTTAAGGTCAACATAAAAATTTAAATAACCAATTAGTTTTGGAAAATCAAACTTTTGATAATTATAACTTTATCTTTTAAAAACTATTAGTGAATGTATAAGAGTAGAACTATTTAGGTAATGTATACTGTTGTGTTAACAACAATGTTTCACTTCTCCATGCTATCTGCTGTAAAGTTTTATTTTTTACAATGATGGTATAATTCAATCACTTTTTTCAGTATTTTTTATGTAAAAGAAGAGAAACTTTTACTATAATAAGGCTTAGCATAGACAGGTGATTAGGGTGCTCGACTCAATCTGCATGTCGTTGGTTCGAATTCCTGTCCCACCAAACATGCTCACCCTTTCAGCCATAGGGGGGATGTTATAATATGATGGTGAATCCCACTCTTTGTTGGTGAAATAGTAGCCCAAGAATTGGCAGTGGGTGGTGATGACTAGCTGCCTTCCTTTTAGTCTTTCACTGCTAATTTAGGAACGACTAGAGCATATAGCCCTCGTGTAGCCTCGCGCAAATTCAAACGAAACCACTATAATACCGTAGTATTTTGGATAAATCATTGTCAACCACAGAAGTCCTTAAGTAACCTAAATAAATGAAATGTAATTTTGTGATATACAAGTTTTTATTGTTATAGTTTTACCTTACAAACCCAATATGGAATAAGTAATAAGAAAACCCTGAGTCTAATCAAATAGTATTAGTTTTATTGTGGTGACAACACTGTATAAATTAGGGGTGTGGCCTAATGAAAAGCTAATTCACCCCCTGTTACTGAACTCCTGCAGCTTTTGGGATTTTGCGTACGGAGCCTTTTTTAAGAAGATGCATGGAGCAGTGGGATATTTTTAATTTGCATGACATAAAAAAATACTTGGTCCAGTAGCTCTTGTTACATTTATAACCTTAACAGTGTCATGAAAGAATTGGATCTTGATGTAATAGTTGATCAGTCTCTTAAGCCATCCAAGCAGTGTGCTGTTGCTAGTGGTAGGGCAAATAGGGTTTTAGGTTGTATCTACAGAAATATTGAATACAAGTCAAAAGAGGTTATAATTTCATTGTATGGATCATTGGTTCGGCCACATTTGGAGTATTGTGTTCAGTCTTGGGCTCTTTACTTTAGTAAGGATACTGAATTGTTGGAAAGGGTTCAGAGGAGGGTTACTAGAATGGTGCCTTGTTATACAAGGAGAGGCTGAAATCTCTCAGATTGTTTTCTGTTGAAAAAAGAAGAGTTAGAGGGGATCTGATTGAGTTGTTTAAGATTATAAAGGAAATTGATAGTGTTGGTGCATCATCTTTTTTCATATTTAACAGTGAGAACAGTTAGGACTAGGGGACACAAATATAAATTTTGGAAGGTAGGAGTCATCTTCAGCTAAGAAAGATTTATTTTTCTAACAGGGTGATTGGCCTTTGGAATGGGTTGTCTTCAGATGTTGTGGAAGCAGTAAATGTAAGTGAGTTTAAGAGAAAGCTTGATAAATATATGAATGAATGATAAGGCTGGCTTTAAGATTTTTTTTTTAATTTATTTATTAATAGTTTAGAGGATGGGGTAGCCAAGATGGACCAATAGGTCCCATGTCCCAAATGTAGTGGTTATTTTATTTTTTATTTAATTAAAATTTCCTGCCTATATAAACCAGAATTCTGCATTAACACAACCCCTGAACAACAAGCAAAAGTACCTGTCCCCGGTGACATAAAGTTTAAGTAATCTATCACTTTAAATTATTTCATGGACTGTTGGTTTCACTCGGAGCCAAAGCTCTGAGCTACTTATACCGCCCATCATGGAAAGTAATTGTTGATTATTTCAGTCATGCTAAGAGCATTAAAATTTCCTGCCTATATAAACCAGAATTCTGCATTAACACAACCCCTGAACAACAAGCAAAAGTACCTGTCCCCTAAATTAGGGTTGGCTAGAGCAAATAGCCCTCGTGTAGCTTTGTGCAAAAATTCAAAACCAACCAACAACAAATATACAATTAATTTCTAAAGTAAAATATTGCTTATATATATAGCTATGAAACTACATGCATGAAAAAAGTTTGATAACATTGTATATAAATATATGCGAAACATGAGCAAAAAAAGAAAACTTGTTCTTTTAGTATTGCCACATTTCATGTACAAAAAGTACACGTGCTCAGTTTTGGCAAGTATGTTTCAACTGGATTACATTTTCTTTCATGAAGCATAAATTATTGTTTAATCACTAATTGATGAAGACCTTCTGCTCAAAACGTTATTGTTAGTGCTCTACAAGTATATATATTTTTGTTTTCTTTAATCTGTTATTACTTTTTAATTTCATGCCTTCCTCGTACAGATTGGATGATTGCAATGATTTCGACTATTGTTTAATAAAAGCAAAATCATGAAGTTATATTCAAGATTGTGTGTATTTTGTAGGACAGTGAGGGTGAATGTAGATTTTTTATAAACAGATGAACTCCATATGCCAAATTCCTTTTAAACCTCAGAACTTCCTCTAATATACTAATCATCTTAAGAATGATTAATTTCATTGGAAATTGGTGTCCTATAAATACTTATGTAAACAGTAAAGTGTAAGAAATATAATAATATATAATGATGATGATTTTTTGTTTTGTTTTATTATTCTTTTTGAAAGCCACATAGCAAAACTAGGCTTAGCATGATGAACTGATAATTAGTGTAATTCTAATATTTTGTTTTGAAAGCCACATAGCAAAGTAGGCTTAGCGTGATGAACAGATAATTAGTGTAATTCTAATATTTTGTTTTGAAAGCCACATAGCAAAGTAGGCTTAGCATGATGAACAGATAATTAGTGTAATTCTAATATTCTTTTTGAAAGCCACATAGCAAAACTAGGCTCAGCTTGATGAACAGATAATTAGTGTAATTCTAATATTCTTTTTGAAAGCCACATAGCAAAACTAGGCTTAGCATGATGAACAGATAATTAGTGTAATTCTAATATTGTTTAACTTGTAACATTCAAATACATAAAGTAGATAAATCATATAAATACATTGTATACATAAACACCATACACTGTTGCAGTTTTTCAAAACATAACAATTATTTTAAGGTTTTAGTTAAAGTCTTCCTACACAGTTTTTAATCTTTCTGACATCAAAAGAATGTTTGTGTACATAATAAGGCTAGTTATTTGAAAAGTCATCTTATCATCTCCACTAAAATTGTATTACTATCAAATTTATCTATTTTTTGTCATTTATACTGAACCTGTGTTAATGGAAAATAGTTTGTTATCCTTATGTTCAACATTGATGTACAAAGTGAAACATTATGATTGTAATTTTTTCAAGATTGGCATACCTGGAAAACATACAGGAGAATACACATAGGGTATTGTCATATGAATGCTGGGAAGATGTTTAAATCCTGTCATTTCTGAGTGGCATTCATATTTAAGACACTGTCTTTATTAAATGACATTTTAGTTTATTTTGTAATGAGTTTTATTCTTCAAACATCGCTTTTCTTTTCAGAGTCTTGTTGGAGACATTGAACAGGGGCAGAAGTCACTGTATAATTATCACCAAGTGTGGCGCCAATATGGATTTATTCCAGAGTTTTATGATATTCCTCATAGTCATGTCACAAAGAAAAGAGAAGGATATCCTCTAAGACCGGGTGAGGAACACAGTAAACTCGTTCGCAACAATAATTCCGTATCTTAGTTGTCACAAATTAGCTAAGTTAAACAGTATTAATAATTAAAGAAGATATAAAAATGATATAAGCAGACATTATTAAAATGTATGATGTATCTTAATGGCGTTTTTAAATACTTCTTTTTGATATTCCAACTGGAAAGTCCTTGTTATCTTGCACAGAAATTATCAAACGTTTTCATTGTACGGTAACAAGTTTCCGTTGAGATGGCCAAGTGGTTAGGGAGTTTGACTCGCAATCTGCGGGTCGTGGGTTTGATTCCTCGTCCCAATTTTTCAACCATGGGGGCATTATAATGTGACGGTCAATCCCACTATTCATTGGTAAAAGAGTAGCCCAAGACTTGGCAGTGGGTGGTGATGACTAGCTGCCTTCCATCTAGTCTTACACTGCTAAGCTAAGGAGAGCTCGTGCACATAGCCCTTGTGTAGCTTTGCGCAAAATTCAAAACAAACAAACAATCATTTGAGACATATGTTACATTGTTAAATTCACCTTTTATTAGGTCATTAGTTTACATTGCATCGTACACTGAAATCGTAGAGATATTTTAATAAATTATAAACACTTTTATTTGTGTTTCAATGTGGTTTCAGTTTCCAAAAATTAAGTTCAATTCAGCAAGTTTAACTTACACATGACTTTGAAATAGTCTAACTTGAATTAGGCTAAAATAATATGCATATCTTAATTTTTATTACAATTTTTAGCACCCTAATGGCTCAGCAGTGAGTCTGAAGGCTTATAATACTGAAAAACCAGGTGTTATATCCATGGTGGACTTTGAGCTTAACAAGAAACAAACAAACAATTACAATTGTCTCTTATTGTGACTCATAAAAATCGCTCAGGGCTAGTTATTAGTAACTACATAAACTAAAATGACTGTTAACCCTAACTAAGATCCTTTCCTTATGACATCTTGCCATAAAATAGGCTGGCTGTGTCAGCTGTTGGTCTTTATAAGTTCTACAAAACAATGCTCTATGGAATTCACATGCAAGTTTCGGTGATGAAAGCTTTTTTTTTTCTTTCATAACAACAGCATCTAAATAAGATAGCTGCCAATGATAAGTTGATAAGATTCATTGTTATTATGTTTTATCAATGAATATTAAGTCCCATTATTGTGTTGATAAGATTCATTGTTATTATGTTTTATCAATGAATATTAAGTCCCATTATTGTGTTGATAAGATTCATTGTTATTATGTTTTATCAATGAATATTAAGTCCCATTATTGTATACACTGAAGAGTAATATTTGAATAATGATATAAAATATGTACACTATTATGTGCTGGAACTATATAAGTTAAAGCCCTTCTAACTTCATATGAAACTGTATAATAACTGTATGATTTTTGTAACGATAACGAGAAAATGTAGGTAAACACTATGCACGTAATGGATGC
This sequence comes from Limulus polyphemus, assembly GCF_000517525.1. NCBI lineage: Eukaryota > Metazoa > Arthropoda > Merostomata > Xiphosura > Limulidae > Limulus > Limulus polyphemus. Next base: position 30,460 of record NW_013670479.1, on the reverse strand, counting down.
TTTCTCTCTCTCTCTCTGTGTTTCGCCACCTGGGAGTAACGAACCGCGTGGATTCTTATTACTCCTTTCATTTAACAATCCCAGGTTTTAACAATATCAAACATACATCTCTGGAATCTAATCTTCACATAGTGGCTATGTTACGGTGATACGAATGCTAAAACTGTCAATATAAATCATGGCATTGAAAGAATAATAGATGTACAAGAAACGGATGATATAAACGATAATGGCAGCCATTTTATCACTTTTTGTGTACTAAATAATCTAGTTATTGGTCGAAGTATATTTGATATAAAGATACGCATAGATATAGTTGATATATAGATATTCTAAAAAAATGCTAAGTAGGGGATTATGAGTATGATTTATAAATACCATGTCAAAGAATATAACCAGTGGCATGGTGGCACTTAGGACAGCAGTGGGCTCTGAAAACAGTTACATTTTCGTCTGCAAAGTGAAGGCTAAAGTTATGGTATCAAACTTTTCAACCATTAGAATGAAGAAAGACACATCTTTCGTTAATAAACAAGGATTTGAAATATTCACAAACTTTCACCAACCAACAGCTGTTTCAATGAGAAGGATGAAGTAATATCTGGAATCCTGTTAATGTTAGGATTTTATCTACAAAGTTTAAGTCTAAATAATATCATGTTATGCACCAACAATTGAATCTGATGACAAGCAGAAAGATGAATATTATGATGCTCGACGAAGTGAAATGGATGAAGTGACTGGAAGAGAGGCTTTAATCTAAGCTGTGCTGAAAATATTAAAAAATTTCATATTTTTTTCATTCCAGACTATAAATCAATTAACACTTCAGTGATTTCTATCATTTGTTTACGGCACATCCTCGATTAACGCTTCAGTGATTTCTATCATTTGTTTACGGCACATCCTCGATTAACGCTTCAGTGATTTCTATCATTTGTTTACGGCACATCCTCGATTAACACTTCAGTGATTTCCATCATTTGAACATGGCCTGAAAAAAGCTGTTCTTAATATATATAAAGACATTCATTTTTCAATATTTTAGGCTACATAAATCTTGGTTTCGTTTTTTTTTGTAAAAACTTGTGTTTTCAGAATGTGTCCGGTCTTCAAAGACATATATATATTGTTTTAGAAACAATAGTTACTTCTTTGGTTGTATTACAGAATTGTCAAACATGTAAAATTATTTGATAAAACATTTTATGAAGTCTATACTATTTACAAAATCTTTAAAGCTTAATAATTTTTTTTTTGCTTACTTTTTAAGCCTGACCACACTTCATTGCTGTTGTTGTTTTTTTTTCAGAATTCATAGAGAGTGCAATGTATCTATATCAAGCTACGAGAGACCCTCTTCTACTGCAGCTTGGTGTTGACGTTCTGGAATCTATCGAACACAGCTCCCGAACCAGCTGTGGCTATGCTACGGTAACCACTTTTTTTTTAGTTTCTTTTATGTTAATTTATCTTCCTCCAATATTAATGTGGAATTCCCGAGAAGATGTTTCTAGAAACAAATCTGTTATCTTGCACCAAGTGTCTTAAAGATAAACAGAACATAAAATGTTAATATATTAAAGTAATTACAAAGAGAAAAAGGACATATTATCAGTAAATTTTATCTTGTAACTGAACTGTTTTAAAGCCCTTCTCTCTCTCTCTCTAATACATGCCTCCCAGTGGCACAGCAGTATGTCTACAGACTTACAGTGCTAGAAACCGGGTTTTGATACCTGTGGTGGAAAGAGCACAGATAGCCCATTGCGTAGCTTTGGCTTTGTGCAAAACTTCAATAAAACAAACTGTAACATAAAAAATTATTTAATGTTACGGTGTTCTCAGTTGAGGAATATGTGTTATTTGTCTATTGTTGTGATACAAATATAATTCACGTACATTGTAACTTTGCATTTCTATTTTCAGCATAAAATTGGAAAAGTATTTACATGCTAGTGTTTCTGTACGAAAGCCATTGTTAAAGCACTTTATAAAATGCTAGGGTAGCAATAATTAAATCAAATTCGTAGGTAATTTGCTGTTACGAAGCTTTGTTTATTTAGAAATATAATATCCATTTAAATAAGGTTTTATCTCTTTAACTGGTGATGCAACAAAGGATTAATTATTGTAGCGACTGGTGATGCAACCAAGGATTAATTATTGTAATGACTGGTGATGTGACAAAGGATTAATTATTGTAATGACTGGTGATGTAACAAAAGATTAATTATTGTAACGACTGGTGATGCAACAAAGGATTAATTATTGTAATGACTGGTGATGTAACAAAGGATTAATTATTGTAACAACTGGTGATGCAACAAGTGAAATTCCAATTGAAGTACTATATTCTTGATTAAAACGTGTACTAAATATGCACAAATCTCTCACATTACTCAGTCAGCTGTACCTCTCCAACATGAAATTTAAATGATTGAAAAGCAGTAATAATAAAAGAACACAATATCGTATACAGCGATTAGTGAAAAAACTTAACAACTTCCTGATCAGGGGTCATGTAGATGTTTGTTGACCAGTTTTTTTCCTGCCAGAAGACAACATGAGACTGATATCGGACTTCTGACAGTTTGTTCCATTTACTGTGTTTTTTTCACTGAATAGTTGTATTAAATGCTGAAGTGGGTCAAAGTAAATCCAACATAATGTAGCCTAAGTGATTGATTAAACATGTTTTAAAAAGGTGTGGAGTATAGGAAATAGTATTGAACTACTTAATACTGTATTTACGTATGAAATATACAATCTTACTATAATGAACATAGCGTGTATATATGTATCTATATATGTATGTGACCGAAATAATAAATACAATGTGGCGCCATCTATTAAATGGCACCACAATCACAAATCCTTTAAAAAATTTCACACTTTGGGTATTCAAGATTCAGACAATTAGAAAAATAACTGTGGTATGTGCAACAACCATTTCTTTATAATAGAGCAAAACTTTAAATAAAAGTACTCTCCTCACAATTATTGATGTAATTTTTAAATATAAAACAAAAAAAGTGGAGATCTTAAGAAAAACTTATTTTTTCAATAAAGGGTATCACTTTTAATATATATAAGAGCATTACAGTTGATATCAGCCCAATCCAAACACTTTTCCCATGCAATACTTCCCAGAAAAAAACTTTTTTTTTTAGAAAATGTTCACTTTTTTTTTTAAATTGCTTTTCAATGAGGTATGAAGACTACGATTAGTAATTACTAGTACAAACAGTCGCCCATAGGGAGGCGTTTCTGTGCACCTTATCCCAGAATTCGAAGATATTCTCTCTAACATGTACCAGAATTTAAGTTTACTAGCAGAAACGCCTCCCTATGGGCGACTGTTTGTAAAGCTTAATAATTTTTTTTTTGTTCGTACTTTTTAAGTTTACGCTACGACCACT
>NW_013670479.1:23193-27013 GCF_000517525.1 Limulus polyphemus | reverse complement strand
GCTAACGTGTACCAGAATTTAAGTTAACTAACAGAAAAGCCTCCCTATGGGCGACTGTTTGTACTAGTAATTACTGTATTGAAAACACAGTTTATCTTAAAAAATGTATTATTGTTCCCTTAAATTAGTACGAGTGTTTTATTAGTGGGTATTTTGCTAAGACTAAAACTTGTTTGTTTGTTTTTTTTCAGATAAAGAATGTACTTGACCACAAGATTGAAGACCGGATGGAATCATTTTTCTTAGCTGAAACTACCAAATATCTTTATTTACTCTTTGACCCTGATAATTTTCTTCATAGAAACGGAGATCACGGAGAGGTTGTTCGTACGATAGGAGGCGATTGTGTTGTTGAAAGTGGTAGTTACATTTTCAACACTGAAGCACACCCTATTGACATAGCAGCTGTTTACTGTTGTAGTGCTGAAAGGAAACGACAAGAGGATGAGCTACAAGATTTACATGATTCACTTAATTTATTTCAAGTTCTAAAAATTTCTTCTAAAACGCCACAGGCTTTTCTTTATGAAAAGTGGCATAACCAGAAATCTCCATTTCAATTAATTGAAAAGGCTTATTATAACTTACCTATTCATAAAGAAATGTTTACCGTTTGGCAGTCTGAAACAGATAACACTGAAAAGAATGTTTCTTTCATGAAAAGTAAAAAGCATCCAGAAGTGGAAGTAAGACAACCAGTGAAACTGTCAATCCCAGACTCCAAAGATGTAGTTGGAGAAAATAACATAAAACCATCCACAAAGATGGCAACCGAGGAGTCTCAGAAACGAGCTACAGAAAACATTCCAACACAGTTGAAAAAAATATCGTTTACAACAACAGAAGATGAACACTCACACCAATTAGATAAAGAAAGTATACCAATAACTACCGAAGAAATATCATCCATAAAGTTTGAAAATGGAAACTTAAAGGTATTAGTTACAGAAAGTATACCAATAACTACCGAAGAAATGCCATCCATAAAGCTGGAAATGGAGGACTCAAAAAGAGTAATTACAGAAAGTATACCAACAGATACTGAAGAAATACCAACCGTTAAGATGACAAATGAGGACTTGCAGGAATCAGTTCAAGAAAGTATCTTAACAAAACAGGAAATAACACCGTCTGTAAAGATAGCAAATATGGATTCGAAGGAATCGGCCACTAAAAGTATCCCCTTGGAAATGGAAGTAAGCACAGCTTTGAAGTTGGAAAGTAAGAATTCACAAGAATTTAGTGAAGCAAGTATTCCAATAGTGTCTTTGTCATATGATGATAAGTTGAACAGAGGAAAGTCTAACGACTTCCATAGTTCAGCAGGCGATCCAACGTTAACTAAGGTTACAATAAAACCAAGTAACGAATATGAAAAAGACGTGGGTTCTAGTCAAACACAAACTGATAGTCAACAAAATGAAGCTAATATTTCAATAGATAAACTCAAAATCTTACAATATTTATCTTTGTTTGTCAAAGATGAAAAGAAAAGTTTAGATTTACTCCAGCAAAAAAACGTTATTCCAGATTTAAAAAGCATTCCATTTTCCTCGCATACTGGACAAGAGAATATAAAAAACGATAGCAGTGTGAACATCTTAAATGTTACTTCATTTGATATGCTAACGTGTCCCGCTCAGCCTTTTACATTTCGTTTCTCTCTATTGGGTGAATTATTTAATACTGACTAGTTGTAACTTTATAAAATAGAAAAGTAACATTCCATAAACATACAAGCATTGTTGAAGTATTCTCATGAAATACACCTGTTAATTTTTTGTTTTTTCAAGTGTACATCAAAGGTATTGTTCTCCTTATAAACCAATGTATATAGTATTATGAATTTATTTAATATAGTTGCTTTAATCAATTCCAGGATTATCCACGTTTATCAAGTTTTTATTTCTGCCAAACATAAAATCAGAAATCTTTATGCATTATTAATAGATTAAACACACACTCGGTATTTCACTTCAGGATGAAGAAACGAATAGTGATGCGAGAAAAGAAAACTGATTTGTTCCATTTTTTTTTTAAGCTTTTCATAAAGTGACTTGTTTGAGCATGCTTCTTATCATAGATAATAAAAGTTTACAGATTTACATGTATTTGTTGATTATATGAAAAATTTAAAAATGATTTTTTTTTCTCGAGAGATAATTAAAAACACTAAAATCTTGATATTACTTGTTAATGTGAAACTGTTTGATAGTATGTTTTAAAAAAAACTTTATCATTGTGACACTTATCAAAAATGTATAGGTAACTTTGGACAATACTGACATGAGTGAGAATACAATGTAATGTTTATAAATACTGTGTACAATTGTTGGTACATATAACTTAATTTTAATACTCATATTTTTCTCTATAAATAATACTACAATAGCAAGAATATAATAGTATTCGGTATTGATTGTACATATAGTTTGGTAAGTATAAGCGGTCATGTATATGTGTGGGGATTTGCTTGTTATCTGAATTGAGTAACGGCAATGGGAAAACTGAGAGTTCCTTTTGTTTCCGTGTAACATCGGAAGATTTTGTATCTCTTCGTTGCGATTTTAATCTCTAATCTGTAAAAAAAGAACACTTTTCAGAATTTCTAAAATAACAAAGTAGAAAGTCCATGACGTTTATTTAATGCTGACTCTTTCTGGTCAACCACTCTCTGTTGTGTTGTTTTTAACCACTCATTTCTAATATTGGATGTAACTTGTATAAATGTTTAATTTAGGCTTACCAGAATGGGTTGTTGGTTATGAATGTTACCAAAAGTATAAAATAAATTTTTTCTTATCAGATTGAAAATAATATTACACGTAAGTAATCAACTGGAATCAACTTAAATGATGCACATAGTAAAAGAAACAAAAACTAGCTGGCTTTTCTCAAATAAAGTGTATTTCTTCTACAAAGATGGTCTGTAGCTTTCACAGATATTATTGAAGGTCTTACATTACAAGCTTTGGTCAAGTTCCTTTTAAAAATATTAGTTTAACCCTTTTCAGAGAAAGACACCACCTTCTCATTTGGTTTGTTTTATTTAGTATTTATTTATTTTTTTACATATTATGTATATTATATCAGAAAGTTTTTGTATACTTTAGGTGCAAACCATAATCGATAATCCATTTTAGTAACTTAAAAATTCACTCTTGTATAATTATTTTTAAAATCTAAAACTGTAGTGCAGTTTTACGTGTTTTAAGCATGTGTGAATTTATTTTGGAATGTCTAAAAAATGGAGCTTGATTTCTATGTTGGCTCTAGAGAGTAGGGAAAGATTTTCAGGTTTTATTATTTAAATTAATTATTTAATCAAACTGCAATGAATCACATTTTTTATGACGCAACTTTAATACTGAGTTTCAACAGACTTCAAGTAGAAAAAGCCCAATAAAGTAGTTTCCAGCTCATGTAGTTTTTCTTCATCTTTGTACATTGTAAATTCACCATTACAAATCTATACAAATGTAGTACTGATAAGATAGGTTCAGTTGTTTTATTAGGTTGAGAAAAAATTAAAGGGTGCAAAACTGTGCGATATAAATGAATATGGGTAAATGTTTATATTTTGAAATTTTCATATTAAATGATATAGAAAACCAACCACACAAACAGTTGTATTTGCAGGATTTATGCTGTTTTAAGGAAAGATACTTACATTAAATGCAGCATTATAGAAAACCAACCACACAAACAGTTGTATTTGGAGGATTTTTTTTAAGGAAAGATACTTACATTAAATGCAGCATGAATCCTCCAAATACAACTGTTTGTGTGGTTGGTTTTCTATATTTTTAAGGAAAGATAC
>NW_013670479.1:21508-22290 GCF_000517525.1 Limulus polyphemus | reverse complement strand
TGTGTGGTTGGTTTTCTATATTTTTAAGGAAAGATACTTACATTAACTACAGCATAAATCGTGCAAATACAACTGTTTGTGTGGTTGGTTTTCTATATTTTTAAGGAAAGATACTTACATTAAATACAGCATAAATCCTGCAAATACAACTGTTTGTGTGGTTGGTTTTCTATATTTTTAAGGAAAGATACTTACATTAAATGCAGCATAAATCCTGCAAATACAACTTTGTGTGGTTGATTTTCTATATTTTTAAGGAAAGATACTTACATTAAATACAGCGTAAATCCTCCAAATACAACTGTTTGTGTGGTTGGTTTTCTATATTTTTAAGGAAAGATACTTACATTAAATGCAGCATGAATCCTCCAAATACAACTGTTTGTGTGGTTGGTTTTCTATATTTTTAAGGAAAGATACTTACATTAAATACAGCATAAATCCTGCAAATACAACTTTGTGTGGTTGGTTTTCTATATTTTTAAAGAAAGATACTTACATTAAATACAGCATAAATCCTCCAAATACAACTGTTTGTGTGGTTGATTTTCTATATTTTTAAGGAAAGATACTTACATCAAATGCAGCATGAATCCTCCAAATACAACTGTTTGTGTGGTTGGTTTTCTATATTTTTAAGGAAAGATACTTACATTAAATGCAGCATAAATCCTCCAAATACAACTGTTTGAGTGGTTGGTTTTCTATATTTTTAAGGAAAGATACTTACATTAAATACAGCAGAAATCCTGCAAATACAAGTGTTTGTGTGGTTGGTGTTC
>NW_013670479.1:6463-20605 GCF_000517525.1 Limulus polyphemus | reverse complement strand
ATTAAATGCAGCATGAATCCTCCAAATACAACTGTTTGTGTGGTTGGTTTTCTATATTTTTAAGGAAAGATACTTACTCAAGGAAAAAATAAAAAATGGTGTATATTAAAATAACAAGTCGGTTGACAATAGTAGAACGTACTGCTAAAATGATCCCAAAACTTTCAAGTTCTGCCATCGGTTTAAATGAATAATTCATTTTTTAGATTCAGTCTCCCCCCCCCCCCAATTCAGTATAATTCACATTTTGAATATTTAATTGCTTTTACAGGAATTTCATTTGCATTAACATTGTAATTATTAACACGTAATCCAAAAGTAATTTCCCAAGTGATAAGCTTTTAATTTTAAGGTGAATGGTTAGCTTAATCTGTACACTATTTTCAAAATTCATTTTTGGGTTATCATTTTCAGTCTCCATAAGCAAGATTTCCTACTCAACCATTTAGGCCACAAATTATTAAGTGGTATCAGGACATACAGTAATTGTGTTTGTTGTTGTTGTTTTAAATAGAGTGAAGTAAGTTATATAATTGGATTTCTAATCTTCTGTATAGCAGCCTCTTGCCTACCATCTGATATGGCCAGATGGTTAGGGCACTTGACTCGTAATTCTGAGGGTTATGAAGGGCACTTGACTCGTAATTCTGAGGGTTATGAATTCCCACAAAACATGCTCGCTCTTTCGGCATAGCATGATGCACATAAGATCTCTAGTTTTGATGGCTATACCTGAAACTTAAAGATCTGGACATTTAACTAATACGTTGCATAAGGTGCTATTCAGGTTGAACTTTCTCGACTGATCTGAAAAAACTGGATACAGGGAAAAGAATCAATGCTTTATTTAAGGGAAGCACGGTCACCTTACAACTATCTACGTGCAGAACACTAGTGTACAAAACTGTACTATTCTGTAACTGCTGAGAGCTTTATGCCAAAGGAAGATCTGAAGAATACTGGATACAGGGAAAAGAATCAATGCTTTATTTAAGGGAAGCACAGTCAACTTATAACTATTTACGGGCAGAACACTAGTGTACAAAACTGTACTATTCTGTAACTGCTGAGAGCTTTATGCCAAAGGAAGATCTGAAGAATACTGGATACAAGGTAAAGAATCAATGCTTTATTTAAAGGAAGCACAGTCAACTTACAACTATTTACGGGCAGAACACTAGTGTACAAAACTGTACTATTCTGTAACTGCAGAGAGCTTTATGCCAAAGGGAGATATGAATAAGATAGACAAATGATTACTATATAATATTACTAGACCAAGGAATTCTCCAGTGACACCTTCTGTGGGGGAATTCAGTGACACTTGAAAGGAACGACATTTATGATGTGTGACTAACTCAAGAATAAGGTCATAACCTGTAAAAATACACTTCTTTAGCATTCATCTGTAGCCAGACTATCTGTCCTAATCAGTAGTTTTTTCAGAAGAGTTAGCCTTATGGCACTTATTTTTATATCTCCTTAATAGAACAGTTAAAGTTTTAAATTTTGGCATATTTTTTTTTTCCTTTTTAGTGGCATCTTACCACGTTGTTCTTTATCTTTCTTTTTTTTAGTTTCACTTGGAGTCAATTTATGAAGTGTTTTGATTTGTATTCTTTTATCATTTATTCTTATTAAAATCTGTACCATTTTTATCTTTTTCTTTTGTAATGCTGCTCATAGATCTTTATTATGTAAGTTCTCTGACTTTTTGTAAACATCTTCAATCAAGTGTTGATTTTGTTTTACCCTTAGAACCTAAGTTTCTGCCACATAAGTCGGTAAGATTTATGTGAGCATATTTAATCTTCAAAGTGATATTTCTGTCCTTCCATATATTTTTAACTTAGCACCTGCTTTCTGTATTTCATTTCTGTCTGTACATTGCCATCCATTGTCATACATGTTCCCTAGTATTTAAAGCAACTATTTTAATGTTTCCTTCATTAGTAAGGGGGACCACTAGTCTTACATTACGTTTGTTTTTCGATTTCAACAGCTTCTGTTTTCTTCTTACAAACAGTAAAATTCGTATAAGCATGCCAACTATTTGGATTCACCTATTAATGTAGTACACTTGATCTTAATTCCAGTTGGTGGTGTGTCAAACTGTCAGCACTCATAAAAAAAACTGTGAGTTCTGTGTCATGCCATTCAGTTTGTATAATGCACCTGACTCTTTTGAGTGGCTGACAAAGCTTGCACGTATGTGACTGCTATGGGGAGGAAGATCTCATTTATATGGATGACACACTAGTCTATTGTTACTTGTTTCAGGATGTTGCTGAGAATAGTATAGCGTTCCAGAATACACGAAAATGTGTATTCGTGGTCGTGTAAATGGGGTTACTTGGACATGTAGTGGGAAGAAGTGGAGTGTCCATTGATGGTCGTGTAAATGGGGTTACTTGGACATGTAGTGGGAAGAAGTGGAGTGTCCATTGATGGTCGTGTAAATGGGGTTACTTGGACATGTAGTGGGAAGAAGTGGAGTGTCCATTGATGGTCGTGTAAATGGGGTTACTTGGACATGTAGTGGGAAGAAGTGGAGTGTCCATTGATCCTATGAAGAATACAGTTATCAAAAAATTAATTACTACCAAATAAGAATAATGCACATCATACTCTTCATAGTTTGTGACCAATTTTTCAAAATAGCCACCCCACCATTTACAATGTAATTGGAGCATGATATCGCATATGCAAGCCTCAAATGAGTGCCCCAAAATGCCAATAGTATACAACAATGAAATTGTAGTAGTTGTCCTATATTAATATCAGTAGTTGCATAGTAGGGAGGTCACCATTTAAGTGAATCCTGTATCATTTAAATGGCTAATAAGCTTCAGAAAACCAGAAGGTACGTTTGCATTGCTGAAAAAGTACAACTTCATTGTGTAACACTGACCGTGTCATAAACATGTAAATACTGCAAGGTTGTTTTGTCAGCCTGTAAGTGCAATGAATGATAAAAAAAACTTTTTGGTCACTATGCACCAGGAGGGACAATGAATAAAACCATGCAAGTAATGATAATCCTGCGTTTCAACAAACACCACAAATGACCAGACAGGGATTATGGTAAAATAAGGATGCAGACATAGCGTGGGTGCTACTAACCATGCAGCAGTGTAAAGTGTTACAATTACAAACTGGTGTATTAATAACTGACACGATTAACATCTGACACTTTATTCCTAGTTGCGGGCACAGGATAGCGTGTTCTATTGTTATTATAAATCACTGAAACATGGTAGCCAAACTATGTGAAGCTAATGGTCTTGAGAGCTCTAAGACGGGAAATACTTTGGAAGTAGCTTTTCTGGTCACATTATGTAGACATTCAGCAATTACGTAGACATTGTACCATGTAATACGTCTAGATTTCAGATCAGTGGATGACCCCTCCCAACTAGTGCAAATGTGCCACATTGTCTGCAGGAATATGGGAAAACACTTTATTCTTCAATAGGTAATTTACATGAATTTGTGCATCAGCAAATTTCCAATAAAAATTATGTTACAACGAAACACTACTGGAATAAAAGGTTGAGCCTGGTGACCGAGTTTTGGCTATATTACATAATTGCAGCATGTAAGCAACTTGCTAACTAATTTGCTTCTTCCCTGTAAACAGCTAAATGAGGTAATGAATTACAGCTGTCATACACTTCCTTTAAGTGCATCAAACTTGTTGACAAGCTTAACTACATCACCAATGATACTCTCAGAGAACTGGTTGCTCCGATAAGCGAAAGTAGAAGAACAGATTGACTTTTAACAATGATAACATTGAGTCGTGTGACTTCGATTCAGTTGGTAAGGAGGAAAAGCTGACAGTAGATATCTGGCTTTCAGAGAGAATTTGTATGAGGGAATGTCAATGGAAGAGCAGTCTGTCTTCTCTGATAGTTGATAAAGAGAATGAAAAATGACTTAATTGTTATACCTGAGATTAACTGCTTGACCAGTATTTATGATAGTCAGTTCACTGATAAATCACTGACTGAAAGGATTTGAATTTCTTTACTTTCTGACCTATCAAGTGCTGGTCAACACAAAAATGTCTACATGATGTCATGTATAACCACTCAAATATTGTACAGATAGAGCAGATCATCAGCTTTAACTGGTAACTTCATGCCACCTGTAGTGGCAATTTCACAGATGGATAGTGCTCCACTATGTCTGGCTACACACATAAGAAGTGCTAACCAGCCATCCCCACAGGTCAGAAATGCATTGCAGTAACACTGGTTTCCAGTGAATTAAGAAGTCTATCCAGATATGGCTACTGGATACATTACGCAGTTAGTGATGGCATCTCCACCTGGACATTGTCCATTATGAGAGGAATGAAATATCTGCTTACTGCTGATGGCTCAACAAATGCCAGGTGACCCACAATGGCTGTACTTTGCTGGGAAGCAGAGTCAACAGAAACATTGGTACTGACCAAAGGTCTAAAAAGTGTAGAGCCACCAGCAGTAAATGGTGTATGCTGTGGTATATGCTCTTGGAAACTAATGGAGCCCAAGTTGGATTTGTTCATCAGCTTTGATGTGCAAGCAAACAGCTTACATCAAAGAGCTCAATGGTTAGCACAGCTCTCACAGGGCTGGATGAAGCTTAGTATGTGTCTATGAGGGTACAATGGCGAGAGGTTGAGTTCCAGGTCGATACATAAGTGGCAATAACTCTAGTGGATTTCAAAATCTTTCAAGCTCCCCAAGTGAGACCACCATCATTGCTGTTTGATACTGACTTCATTCTGGTGAATGGTAATAAATTAGATAATAGTGGAGAAATGTATCTCTGGAATGAAAGCAGTTGTTGCCCATGGAATGAAAACAGTTGTTGGTAACCTCGGATCTGATGTGTTGTAGAGCTTGTCCACTAGTTTTTGCCTGTGTAATGGGTGAGCTGATATTCCATGGAAGAGTCATCCAGTGCCAACCAAATCGAGCCTAGTGGACTGCCCAAGATTATAAGGGAATAATAGCACTTCTAGGTACACAAATTGTGTTTCATGAATTAAATCTAGATGAAGTCTAATGCGTCAGTACTATGTAATGCAGTCATGGAAAAACACTTAAGTTACCAGTTAAAGTTTCTTGTCCAGAAAGCAGACAGAATTAACTGGAAGAGTCATCTGTTTGACAAAGGATGAAGTCTCAATGTTGTTTTGTAATTATGGTCTATTGGCTACCCAGCTGGATGCTGAAATGGTAGTAGGCACGATAAGCAAAGTGGAGATAACCAATGCTAGTGGTAACACTAGGATTGCATTCATTGCACTGCAGCAAAAAAGTAAACATATGGCTACCCTAGCATATAACGTCATTGGTTGAGGATTGTGCAAACACTACACACAACTCAGTGAAAGCATTTCAGTTACTTTTTTGGTTGCATGTGCCACTGTATTTGTCAGAACAAATGGACACTTGGCTAAAACAATGGTGAATCAGCACCATACAGACACACGTCCAAAAAATCAAATGTTGTGCTTTCTTCCCAGGGAGGTCACAAGTACTTAAATATGGCAGATGTTGTAGAAGAGTCAAACAGACTACAGAGAGTGCCTGGCCATCTCCAATAGTAATTGTCAGGAAGAAAGAGGTAAACCAAGTTGCTGTATTGATTTTAGATAGGTGACCATGCTATTTCGAGTTGCTACCTTTCTTTTAGCATAAACAGATGAATGTCTGGATGCATTACAAGGTTCCTATTGGTTCAACATCTTGGATTTGACATATAGTTGAACTGGTTGATGTGAGCAGGCCTAAGACTGTTTTTAGTGCACTGAATCTCACCTCAATCCATTCAATTTGTTTAGTGCATCAGATACTTTTGAGCAGCTGATGGAGCTTATGCTGAAGTGTCTGCAAATGGAGAGATCGCTGGTCTATGTTAATAATGTTTTGGTGTCTGACCATACTTTTATTTTGCGTGTAAGAACCTAAAAATGGTATTCCAGTGAATAAATAAAACAGGCTTCAAACTGAAACCTGAAAAGTGTTCACTTATGCAAAAGAGATGGAGAAAGATCGAATCTTGATGGACCTGGCTAAGGCAGCTGTTCTCGATCTGTGACGAGGCAAGAGATTCGCGTTTTCTTTAGTTTTGCATTGTATTAAAAATGCTTCGTGGCCAATTTCTCGAAGATAGCATCACCAGTGTTGGCTCTTATGAAAGTGAAAGTGCAATTTGAATAGAGAAAAGTATTTGACCAAGCATTCTGATCCCAAGTTTGCTTTAGTACTTCCTCTATGGTGCAAGGTCAAGCTCGACCAGCACAAATAGAAGACAGTAGCACTTGTACAATCAGTTGGAATGCAAGAAAGTGTGTTGCACTGCTTCTATCAACCAATGAGATATGGCTGTCTGATAGTGATGCAGCTATTAGTCCCCATAGCAAGATGTACTCCGGACTTGACACAACAAAAAACTTTATGGCACTATGATGTTACCAACACTTGTTCTAACATTCAATAGCAGTTCTTCCTCCTACGAGCAAGTCAAAATGTTCACTACTGTTGTATTGTGTGTACCATCCAGAGAAAGAACTGGCTGAAACAGGGTAAACTATAACAGAGAATTATTGGTTCTCCTCAACATTTTGTCAGCAATTAACATTCTAGATTCATCAGCTATCACGATAAACTATTTCAATCATTTAAAATTGAGTGGATAACATAAAACATCTTCTTAAATCCACAAATTCGCCCAATAGCTCAAAGAGTAAGGATCACAAATTCCTTTGAACTTTTAGATGTTTTCAAATAAATAGCTATTATCTCCATTAGTAAAAAACCGTTTATGTTCAAGGCATTACATCTACTAGCATCAGTTGTCCTAACTGCTGAAACCGAAAGAACATTAATATATGTACTAATATCTATGTGAAACACATTTGCTGTACTAGGGAGATCGAAACGTATGGGTCTCAGAGCCCTTTCAGCCTTTGATTTCTTGATCAACTGACTATCCCAACTTTTGCAAGTTGTTTGTCACTCTCTGTCTTAATGAACAGCAGCCTGATGTCACTTTACAACAAGTGTCCACATCAGTTATTCAGTCTGGGAAACAGTTAAGGAAGATTCGAGGTTGCTTTCTCCTTATTCTGTTGGAGAAGAATAACACTCAACAGTGTTCTTATCCTCATCATCTTTCGTTTCAATTTGTTCACTCTCCGTCTCATGGTCAAGCCAGGGTTGCAGTGGTTCATTGGTGTTATACAAAGCTAGTTTATCAATAAGTTCAACATGCTTTCGTGTCACACGAACAATGAATCTTGGAGTTCAGTGGATTAAATCACCATAGAACAAGACAAGCTCGACTCCAGCTGGATAGGACTGGTTTTCATACTGCTAAAATATACCAGAACCAAACCAAGTCTCTTTGTTGCTCTTTCACCATCTTATACGTTGTATTTTGTCTTTCGGTTGTTTTGCTCATCTGATGTGCGAACTCATACTCGTTGATAATGTGGATTGCAACCACTCTACATAATCTTCCAGACATTCCAGAACTTCTGCAGTTTGTGGGGTCATACACGAGATTTGCTGGAGGCGTAACGTCACGTCCGAACATAGCACGTTCAGAGAAGATCCAACAAAAGCTGCTTTGTTGAACAGTATGCCATCATTACATAAGACAAGTGATCAGCCTAGTTAGTTTGATCTGAGCTCTCACACCTAGAGAGCTTACGTTGTGTAGTTTAGATGAGGATTATCATTACATAAGACAGTTAGTCAGCCCAGTCAGTTTGATCTGCGCTCACACACCTAGAGAGCTTACGTTGTGTAGTTTAGATGAGGATTATCATTACATAAGACAATTAATCAGCCCAGTCAGTTTGATCTGAGCTCACACACCTAGAGAGCTTACGTTGTGTAGTTTAGATGAGGATTATCATTACATAAGACAGTTAATCAGCCCAGTCAGTTTGATCTGAGCTCTCACACCTAGAGAGCTTACGTTGTGTAGTTTAGATGAAGATTATCATTACATAAGACAGTTAGTCAGCCCAGTCAGTTTGATCTGAGCTCACACACCTACAGAGCTTATGTTGTGTAGTTTAGATGAGGATTATCATTAAATAAGACAAGTGATCAGCCTAGTCAGTTTGATCTGAGCTCTCACACCTAGAGAGCTTATGTTGTGTAGTTTAGATGAGGATCATCATTACATAAGACAAGTGATCAGCCCAGTCAGTTTGATCTGAGCTCACACACCTAGAGAGCTTACGTTGTGTAGCTTAGTTGAGGATTATCATTACATAAGACAGTTAATCAGCCCAGTCAGTTTGATCTGAGCTCACACACCTAGAGAGCTTACGTTGTGTAGCTTAGATGAGGATGAACATTACATAAATACAAGTGTTCATCATATCGACTACTTAGCAGCTGACTGTCAAATCAAACTGTTACAGAAATTGCCCTGAATTTAGTTTTAAACTGTTTTATACCTAAGCTGCCAACTTGTGTTAAACTATTAAAATAATCTTAAGAGTGGAAAAACAACAATGCAGTAGGTTTGCTCCTTGATCAGTATGGATCTCCTTTACTATTCCAAAGCAAATTACCCACTGTTCAGCCAATGTGTTGATGGCTGTTGAACCAACACATCAGTCAGTGAAAATCGTTAACCTCACTTAATGAAGTAATCGGATTCGATTAAAACAATATCAGTTTCAAGAAAGGGCCCAGTGATGTCCCAAGTAATGGAGAACCTAAAATCTCACTAACACGAATTTACTTGTTATGGACAATTCTTTCTCCAGGCCATTCAGAAAGTACAACGTTTATTCCAATGCTCTATGTCTTTGCGAGAATGTGGCCAGTAAAACCATCTCCAAGGGTTGGCTTTGATGCAAGATCCCTGATGCATGTATTGTGTAATGTTTGGAGAACCTAGGCTCTCGGGACTACACACTGCACCACAGATCAGGCACAGCACTTGCATGGGTTGTAGCAAGTATAACACTCACTCGTGTGCCTCTAATTGATCAAAATTGCCAGAGGTAACGTTCTTCCATACTACATTTACCGAACTGAAAGGTTCACACTCTGCCATTCTTCAAGGCAAGATGAAGAAAGTGAAACTATATCTGAGTATAGCTTCTAAATAGTTTGATGTGAGATTGTCAGTTAAACTCTGACATCCCTTCTTCTATATGAATCAACATATAAAGTAATACTACAATACAATTTAGTACCATAATAAAGAAACATTATTAGTTAATCAAGCCAGTAACTCGTTTGCAGAATAATTGTTTTCCTTAGTCAATCAGAAGTCAGTACAGTAGTTACAAATTGAAGCAGTTAGCTCTTAGTGTTAATTTTTAACAATGCTATATTAAAATAAATTCATTCTATTTACTTTTCAAGTTTAGGAAAACATTATTTTGCGTGTTCTGTATTCTAACACAATCAGGACACTAAGTTTCCTGCATAAGATAGTATAAAGCCAGCAAATGTGGTTACATGATGTAGTGTTTTAATTAAATTGACCCTTATTGCACTACATCTTCTAAAAGGCAATGCAAATAATTAATGATAAAAAAAAATAATCCAAACCTTCTCTTCGTTGTTCAGACGACTTGAAAATCATAACTTCTTCAATATGTGTTTACTAACACATGATCTGCAAATATGGACACATTTCACTCATGAAAACACAGGTATAGCATGAGCAACCCGAACTTTAATAACACACTAAATTTGGTGAAGTTGTTTGTTGCTACGCACAAAGCTACATAATAAGCTGTCTCTGCTCTAACCACTGCGTGTATCGAAATTCTATTTTTAGCGTTCTAAACCTTCATATTCTTCTGCTGAACCACCAGCAGGCCCCTACACAGAATGATTGAAAGGGGGGGGTTCTAATTTGTGAGATCAAAAGCCAACACATATTGCGCGAAGCATAATCAGCATGCTAATGCTACAGGGATCTGGGGCATGCCCCCAAAAACATTTCCAAAAAATAGGTGCCACTGCATGCGACTATTTCAAGCCACAAAATGCTAATGCTTCAGCAGAATGTAAACTATGTAGAAAACGTTAAATACCACAAGCAGCTGCGTTATAACTATGTAAGCTATATAAACTATAACTTCAATCAATCATCCCACAGGCTTTATCTGCCAGGCTTATATACTCGAAAAAAAGAGGGCGCCTCGAACAAACTAGAGTTGCCAGGAAAATTCATGATCCTTCTAGAAACTCCAGCGCGCATGCTCCCATCGTCGCGTGACTTCCGCTGTCGTAACACTATGTAGAAAACGTTAAATACAAGCAACTGCGCTATAACTATATAAGCATTTTATTTTTTACATCTCAAAATTAGGGTATTTTATTGTTGCAAATGACCAGTGCAAGAATATTTTCGTATACTTTCTTTAGAAAAACAAGGAAGTTCTTGTTATATACTAGTTGGCAAGGGCTATTTGAAGTAAGATAAGATGTGGCGAAAGAAAAACTGAGTTACATTGTAATGTGTTTTCTTCTAAAAGCAAGTGCAGTTATGCTTCTAAATGTTTTTCTTTCTTTTTTACTGTGGTGGTCATGGTTATTTGATTTGTATATCAAACCAAGAATTATAATAACAAGGGGGGTCATTGTGGATATTGTCATATTATGCAAATCCAGGTCACAAAATAAATATTCGTATAAGTTGTTAAAAAAGTAATCAAGAATTGATACAACAGCCAAGAAATATACCATAACAGAGAGGTACAGTTAGTATATTAAACTTATTTTACGCAATGCTACTTTATATTAAAATACTAACGGTGACACAGTTTCGTTATAAACAGGCCACATTCCGTTAATGAGCAACAAAAATATATAGGTTCTACTTCTATGCTAAAATGGGTTCAGAATAAACACACTGACATAGTCTTCTAGAATATAACAACCTATTAACCCGAGCGAAGCCGGGTGCTTATGCTAATATAATATAAATAAGTTTAATATTAATTTTGAAGTTTATTTTCACTATCTGTTTAAAATAAACAATATGAAAAGTAATAAATGGTTATTTCTTTCAATGGTTTTTTAAAACTTATTCTTCTTGACTGTTTTTATATTTTAAATACTTTTTATTACCTTATTTTTGATCAACAGCTCTTTTCATCAGCTTTGTTACATTGTTATCACTATACTGTTCAATTCTCGTATTTCTATCTTGCGTTATATTTGTTCTCGTGGATTGTTTTCTTTTTAAAATATCCCACTAGTTTGTCATTAACCAATAAGATTGTTTCTGGTTTGAAAGAGAGTATTTGCTCGAAACGTCGCCAAAGAAGTATAATACAACCATTTTTTTTTTGAGGTGATTCATCTCCATAAGTCGTATTAACAAGTAACCATATCATTACCATAAAAGTTAATTTCTGCTCGCTTTTCATTTACCCACACGAGTCTGTTTTCTGAATGCATTAAAATTTTGTAATTTCGACTTCTCTTTACTGGTGTACGTACAGTTACACGTGTTAAGACTTAATAGCCTAATTCGACAACGTACTTGCATCTTAGTACATTTGCTTTAAGCTGTAGTTTTACTCTCAAATCAAATTGCTGATTTCTTTACATTTACCTACAAAATTAAACCTATTTATTTACTAGTAATTAGCTGAAGGTACTTGCTAAGGAAGCAAAAGTTGCATAAAGGACAATCATTTATATAATATCATCCACTCTCTGTTCGGAACACTCCCTTTGTCGGTAACGCTCGAATCTCTGTTGGTAACGTAATGTTCAATTTGACTCAGAAGTATATCTCAAGCAGAAGTCTTCAGTTAAAGTTCCAGCCGAGTGGGGATTTGTTATAACATTTTTAATTATCAATTCACCATGTTAAGAGCAGGATGTTACAATATTATGATAAACCACAATAACATGATTGTTTACATTAGGGATTTTAATTAGTTGTCATGCTAGATTACAAAGATTAGGTGTCATAGTGGTTACAGCTCTCGGCTATCACGTCAAAGTCTCATGTTCAAATCCCAAACGGGTCGGGATTTTACGTTACTTTTTATTATTATGTTTACTTTTTTATATATTTATCATATCTACAATAAGATCTTAAAATATCTGGACTATAGATAAAATCAGGGATAATATTATATTACATAAACATTCTTTACACATATATTGTTAATATAATTAATTTTTTAGAAAATGTGTACATAAATCATTTACATCAAATTTTCAGAAGATAATCAGAAATTACCTTTTTGATGGGCTGTCAGCTAGTGTTCAAAAATGTTCCCTTTTCTCTTTTTTTGGGTATTAAATCCCTAATGACCTTATTAGATGCTAATTGCATATCCTGCCTTGTGAAAGGGAATAACTGGCTCATTTAACTGATTAAGTACTTTTGTTTTCAAATTCAAAGCCAAAAGATTATCAAAATAAATATGCTCTATTTCAGGGTGTGTTTTTATCCCCCCTTCTTGGGCAAAAATCCTAAAACAAAATAGCCCATGTACATCGTTGAAGAGTTTGTAGTTATAATTAAAAAAAAAATGTTCTAATTGAACCAACAGTGGGTGATGTATGCTGAAAGTCTATAAAAAATAGAAATGTGCCCTATTGTAATTGTTTTTTTTTATCCCCCTTCTCAGGCAATGTTGTTATGATCTAACAACACACACATATTACCACCATCATGCTCTGCCAGTTTAAGACATCCAATTTAAGTCTTTAAGGTAGCCACGTATAAACAACTTAACAGTCTATTATTATATCCACTTAGGCAACTTTTCTTTACGTTTGTGAACAATAGTTTAAGCTGTTTTTTTAAAGCATCTTCACTTGACAATTTCCACCTTCTCAATATTATCCACACTAGCTTAAATTGTTTCCCTAATTTTTCACCTTTCTTTACATTCTTCTACACTAATTTAAACCACTTTTCACCTAACCACGATCTGGCAATTTTAACTTTAATATCTTTAGATTTGCACGTATTAGTTGAAACAACTTTTACATAATCCACCAAATTAAGCAAATTTTAGACATTTATTTTTTCATTACTTTGTATGCACCTTCATAATAGCTACTTGTACGATTGTCAGTTCCTTCAAGGAAAGTTTAAATAACCTGAAGAAAAGCTTTCGACTACTTTCATTCAAGTTCCCCTTCAGCCACTACTTGTAATAAAAACATATAAACAATATATTTATTACATAAGTTCAAACATTTCATTTATTGTATAACTATATTTTTAATGTTGACTGTTCAGATATAAAACTACTACGTTAATCCTGGAAGAAGAGCAACTTTTTAAAACCTCCATAATCATTTCTTCTAAGTATGTTCACTAAATCAAATTAACAGTTCTTCTTCATATCTATCATGAAAACTACTAATATTTATTATTTATTTCCAGCAAATACTTGTCTTATGTATTAAAACCTTGTAGTTTACACCAATTATCCTTACACAAGAACCAGAAGAAATGTATAAAACCTTGTAGTTTACATTAATTATCCTTACACAAGAACCAAAAGACAGAAAAATGTATTAAAACCTTATAGTTTACATTAATTATCCTTACACCAGAAGACAGAAGAAATGTATTAAAACCTTGTAGTTTACATCAATTATCCTTACACAAGAACCAAAAGACAGAAGAAATGTATTAAAACCTTATAGTTTACATCAATTATCCTTACACAAGAACCAGAAGACAAAAAATATATTAAAACCTTATAGTTTACATTAATTACCCTTACACAAGAACCAGAAATGTATTAAAACCTTGTAGTTTACATTAATTATCCTTACACAAGAACCAGAAGACAGAAAAATGTATTAAAACCTTGTAGTTTACATTAATTATCCTTACACAAGAACCAAAAGACAGAAGAAATGTATTAAAACCTTGTAGTTTACATCAATTATCCTTACACAAGAACCAGAAGACAAAAAAAATATTAAAACCTTATAGTTTACATTAATTACCCTTACACAAGAACCAGAAATGTATTAAAACCTTGTAGTTTACATCAATTATCCTTACACAAGAACCAGAAGACAGAAAAATGTATTAAAACCTTGTAGCTTACATCAATTATCCTTACACAAGAACCAGAAGACAGAAAAATGTATTAAAATCTTGTAGTTT
>NW_013670479.1:0-5553 GCF_000517525.1 Limulus polyphemus | reverse complement strand
GAAGAATTTTAATACATTTTTCTGCCTTGTAGCTTACATTAATTATCCTTACACAAGAACCAGAAGAAATGTATTAAAACCTGGTTCTTGTGTAAGGATAATTAATGTAAACTACAAGAAGAAATGTATTAAAACCTTGTAGTTTACATTAATTATCCTTACACAAGAACCAAAAGACAGAAAAATGTATTAAAACCTTGTAGTTTACATTAATTATCCTTACACAAGAAGACAGAAGAAATGTATTAAAACCTTGTAGTTTACATTAATTATCCTTACACAAGAACCAGAAGAAATGTATTAAAACCTTATAGTTTACATTAATTATCCTTACACAAGAACCAAAAGACAGAAAAATGTATTAAAACCTTGTAGCTTACATCAATTATCCTTACACAAGAACCAGAAGAAATGTATTAATACCTTGTAGTTTACATTAATTATCCTTATGCAAGAACCAGAAGACAGAAGAAATGTATTAAAACCTTGTAGTTTACATTAATTATCCTTACACCAGAAGACAGAAGAAATGTATTTAAAACCTTGTAGTTTACATTAATTATCCTTACACCAGAAGACAGAAGAAATGTATTTAAAACCTTGTAGTTTACATTAATTATCCTTACACAAGAAAATAATTTAATATTTTTGTATGTAATTAAAAAAACATGATGATGATATAAATCACTCGTAAAATGAGTTCTGTTTAATCGTAAAGCTGAATGTGAATACCTGACGTGTACGCAGGAATCAAAACCCAATGTTTATCAATATAAGCCCGCAAATTTCTTGCTGTTGTACTGAGAGGTTAGATTTACAGTAAAAAAAATAAACAATCTTTTATTCAAGATAGAAAACCCAAATACTGAGCACTTGTTAATCTGTGTAGCGTAAAATCAACGACAACAGACACTCCATGTGAGAGGAAATACTTTTATAGAACAGTAACCAGCTGATTCAGGGTAGAAATATTCAAGGTATGTTGTGTACAACTTCTCTACAAAAGATATTGAATTAACGTAAGTAAGAATAAACAGAAACGTTTAACATAACACGGAAATCTGCCTGTGAAATAACAATCGGATTTAAAGGAGTTGTCTAAAATATCACTTCATTTAAAAATAGTATAGGGAGATCTTCACACTAATCTCTCTGCCAAATAAAATATTACTAAACGTTTAACATAACACGGAAATCTGCCTGAAAACAATTAATTTTATTTTATAATTACCCACTTGCTTATGCGAGAGGTTTGAAATAACTATCGGATTTAAAGGAGTTGTCTAAAATATCACTTCATTTAAAAATAGTATAGGGAGATCTTCACACTAATCTCTCTGCCAAATAAAATATTACACATAAAAGGTTACTGCTTTTAACTTAAATCACAACATTTTCTTTCAATTGTAGAGGATGTCATCCTAGTAAAATTAATTCCAAGTAAACCATTTTTATTTACTCAAAGAAAAAAACGTCCGTAAAAAAACAAAACAAATCAAACAGATTCATGATAATTGTTCATAATAGCATATACACAAAACTCGAAATATAAGATACACTATATTTCTAACATAGAATGAATTATTACATACAAAAGTTAAAAAAAATGTTAAGGACGTTTTTCTTTCAATAAAAAAAACAAACAAATAAACTAGTTAGTAAAAAAATAATACAAAAGAAATAAAACCTTAACAAATTTATGAGAAACACGATTGAAGATATTAACTTAAATCAATTCATACTCGACACTCTTCACGACATTTGGTTAAGTGTTTAGTTCCTTAGTTGCTGCTATGACCACTGGTGTTTATAAGCTGGACACAATCACTGTAACTAATATATGGAGATTGCTTCTTTAAAAAGAACCCAAATAATCATAACATGGATATTTACACATCTTCAAACGGATGTTTTGTTAGCCAGATCTTGCAAAGCAGGTTTTGCCCATTTCTTTTCTCAATAAATTAGAAGCATTTTTTCGTAACGGTAACACACATTTAAAAGATTGATGTACAATTCTAATACTGAGATTAAACAGTTAAATGATTAATGAATGGATAGAATTCTTGACAGTACTGAATTCAATCGAATTACTAAGTCAGATAAAAATAATACAATCAAAATCAGAGAGAGACAGGAAGTTTTAATTTTATTTTTACAACAGTTCGGGTTCTACATAACCTTATTGGAGGGACAGCATCTGCAGAAATCTTCCCTACAGAACGTTTCATCACAGACTCCTAGGGAATGAACAAATGGAAAACTTGAGTTGGTCACTGCCTATGGCTACTAGTAGTTGTGGAGATAGGAGCACGAGTGGAATGAATCCTTTAAGGTTCCCATAGGGCCAACAGAACAACCAGTGAAGAAAATACTAAGTCTCGATCACCTCGACATAATTTGCTGGGTATAACCCTACTCGTCCATCCTTACGTCCTTTACACCAACCCTGCTCGTCTTCGTCTTCTAACTTGACAAATGTTTCGCCTAAAACAATAAGTATTACATGTACTAGATGATTAAGGTTTATCTTCAGTAAGCGTCAATATTTAAGTCTGATTTATGTGCGTCTACCTCTTTTCCTTTTGTTTAGTTTGTCACTGAATATTATACATTGTATAACACCACAAGATAATCACGATTTTATTTTGTAGTATAAAAATTGCCTTACACAGGAGCGTTAATCGTCAGCTTGATTCTGAGACTGCAGTATGGACACTAAGAAATTACAATTTCTCAATAACTTCTTAACACAAGTGACACTTCACAGCCTTACCATTGTGAAAGTAAAATTAACACAGGATATAAAATGACACTAATGTGTGATTAGAGCTTCCGACATTCTTTATTTTTTTATGAAAGCTTATAAATTACTTAAAATTAAAGTCAAGTCTGCACTTGTAGATGGGTAAAAAAAAAAGTAATCAAAAACCGCCTCACTTCTGGTTCCGTGACAGGCACTAAAAGGACCTGGTGTAAAAGCAAATCTTTTGTACTTATTTAGACAATATGAACCAAAAACCATCCTGCATAGAAAGATTTCTAAGAGATGTAGCAAGTCTGATCTTGTAACTAACAATTGGGTGGAAAATGTAGGGTACTCCTTGTACGTCCATACTCTCTGTTTAGCTTCTGGGTACTCCTTGTACGTCCATACTCTCTGTTTAGCTTCTGGGTACTCCTTGTACTCCTTGTACGTCCATACTCTCTGTTTAGCTTCTGGGTACTCCTTGTACGTCCATACTCTCTGTTTAGCTTCTTTACCCAGAAGCTAAACAAAGAGTATGAACGTACAAGGAGTACCCAGAAGCTAAACAAAGAGTACGGACGTACAAGGTACTACGCTGCCATATAATTTCATGTGCTTTATATGAATAACATGGTAGCAACTCCATCACTGTAAAAAGACAATGATATAACCTTCTGGTGATGCTTGGATAATGTGGAAGTTAATGACCATCACTGTAAAAAGACAATGATATAACCTTCTGGTGATGCTTGGATAATGTGGAATTAATGACCATCACTGTAAAAAAGACAATGATATAACCTTCTGGTGATGCTTGGATAATGTTGAAGTTAATGAAAATGTGAGGGGATTCCAAAATTCTTGCTCAAAATAGATATTTAACAAGAACCGTAGTAGCCAAAAATAAGGGCATGGTTTAAGATATCTCTTACGAGGAGGATATAGCATATATCAACTCTTGATATAGCATAAATAATTTGTAGTGAGACATCTGATGTTATAAAGAATACAGAGATTTTGGTAAAAATTTCTATTCAAACACAAGTATAAAAACCCAAACAAAAATGACGTACATATCTGACTATCAACAA
Source organism: Limulus polyphemus (assembly GCF_000517525.1). NCBI lineage: Eukaryota > Metazoa > Arthropoda > Merostomata > Xiphosura > Limulidae > Limulus > Limulus polyphemus. The sequence continues at coordinate 1,713 of NW_013670479.1, read as the reverse complement.
AACAGACACAACTCTTGAAGAAAAGCTTGGGGTCAAATAATTCCATACGACCAAATCACTCTGGCCCAAGAATTCCCAAACACAAGACCAAGATGCTAAGGATACAGATAGACAATGCCTCTGAAAGGCATTCATAAAACAAGAGCAATCTATCTTGGACTAAGTTACAAAGTCATTCATTTAAAATCTCAGTGGTATGGAAAAACTAAAACTAAAACGAAGATGAGAAAACAAGGCATCAAGTATAGAAATGGTGTCTGAATGTAGCACCTCAATCCTGAAGAAAAACAGGATCTTGACAAGATACATAAAACATTTTGAAATTTCTGCCAGTTAAATAAAATTAAAGCAAGAAGGAGCCTGCCAGCTGAAGGATAAGAAAAACAACAACACGGGATCCTCAACAACATAGAAATGACTTCTAAAGGAGAATAAAAGGCAAGAGCGATTGAACAAAGGCAGAAAGCAACCAGACACCAGTGGACTTTGCCCTTGATACGATAAAATTATAAAAGTTCATGGGTCAAGTTCCCAGCTTAACTCTATGATAGCATCTATCTAAGATTGGAAAATCGTGATATGTATCCATCACAATGCGATATTCTAAGTCTAAACCAACAGATCTCTCCTCGGGTAAAGAAATGGACTAACTTTGAAAACTATTATCAAATAACATCAGTCATCTTTCCATAGAACAACTATTAAAATAAAAAATCTGATGGTGAACTTGCAAGAATCACGAAAAAGACTACCTTTAGTAGGTTGTGTTATAACCTCCAAAGTAGAATGAATGAAACTCAGAATTCATAATTAAACAGAAAATTAACAACAACAAAATTAAGTTAAAATTGAAACTGTTTTGTAACTAAATGAGAAATGCTTACAAAGCAAAAAAAAAATAGATAAAGTTAGGAAAGAATCCTGTGTTAAATGCACAAGGTGCACAGAGAGAATGTGACCATTTACAGGTTGTATAAGTAGAAGTTGTACTACACGACAGATAATGACTGGCCCTAAAGGATCTGGAACACATTATTACTCCTGTAATACACCATATAGAGAAACTGGTAAAAAATTACAGATGGTAAAAAATGGGGAGTAAAAATAGTTAGATAGAAGCAAAGAGAGATAAATAACTGTGGACTTTTTGGCATAAACAAAATTTTATAAAGCAGAGATGTGGCATCATATTTGAAATACTATGCAAGAGTAAATCAGAGTAATTGTGCATACTTTTTAACAATGATATATCAAGCTTTAGATAATTACTTCTACCAGAGAAAAGAATTAGCTGTCATTGGGCAAAAATCTCACCTTCCTGGAAAGTTAGCTCATCTTCTTCGGTACCTTCATAATCATACAGCGCTTTCACAGGCACTCCTGGTTCGCCAGTGTCAACTAATGTATCATTACCATAATCATCCCATTCATCATTCTCTTCGTCAAATAGATTTTGTTCTTGACCATTCCTGAAACACACAATCTATAAATATATTTATCTGGACCAAGTAACAATATTTTGTCAAAATATTCACTCAATAACTGCTAATAAAAAACAGAACACATTCTATTCGTTCATTTATAGCTTCTGTACAATTAGCATCTGAAGAAGGCTCATGGCCGAAAATTTGTGTAATATTTAAAAAACAACAACAGAAGAATAAATGTTTGTTTGTTTTGAATTTCTCGCAAAGCTACACGAGAGCTATCTGT
>NW_013670478.1:81735-83515 GCF_000517525.1 Limulus polyphemus | reverse complement strand
ATCGATAAGAATGGAGACTATATCATTTAATAAATGTTTTGTTTTGATATGTAAGTTGTTCGAGTTTTTTCATCTAAAAAAAAGCGACATTAATTTCTTGACGACCTAATACCTTCTAGTTCCGGGAAACCAAAGCCTATCAGGAGCAAAATCTACTTTACATAAAGAGTGTCTCTTCCCAGGATATATCCTTGTCCCAGCATTCATTGATCAGTTATATTTTAATCACATCAGTTGCATTGTTGCAATAGTTCTTTTAAAACCACATTTCTTGTAAATACTCGATCATCAAAAACTTCTCATCATGACAAACGGCAAATTAATTTCACTCGGTGATAAATAAATCCTTGGTATAAAAACTCCCTCCTTGTGCTAAATAAATCCGTGGTATAAAAACTCCCTACTTGTGCTAAATAAATCCTTGGTATAAAAACTCCCTCCTTGTGCTAAATAAATCCTTGGTATAAAAACTCCCTCCTTGTGCTAAATAAATCCTTGGTATAAAAACTCCCTCCTTGTGCTAAATAAATCCTTCGTATAAAAACTCCCTCCTTGACAGGCTTTTGTATAGCAGAAAAAGTGCCGAAATTTAGGAGCTATTTACACCTATGTTAGCTATTAAATTCAAATAACATTGGAACGGGCAATCAAAAGAGGAAGGATTATAGGAGAAAAAATGGAATTGGACTTTTGTAACTCACGAAATAATTGGACATCTGATTGACCGACACTTGGCTTTTAGGATTATGATGAAAAGTTCATTAACTTCCAATATTTTTTATCTGTCGGAGGTGTATGATTTTAAAGAATTAAATCACTGAAACAACACCATTTCCCCTAACTGAAAGATTATAACTTCGAATTCAGTAATTTGTCGAAAGGCCCAGTTTTTCGTTATTGCTGGACACGGATGATTTCATTAATTTCATTCTTTCCAGTGTGACTATAGATTTAACATCTCGGATACATGACCAGTGGTCAGAAATAGAATGTGATGTGTTAGGTCAAATAAAAATAAATTAATGATTTATGAGGGTATTACTACTGCTCTACGAGACTAGTGTAGCGATTGATTGATTGATTGATTATGAGAATAGCCGATATCACATTTCTGTCTGTCCAATCAGTCTGTCAGTTCCCCTATCCGTCTATTTAGTCTGTCTGTCTATCTAAATAAAGCTTTTCTGTAATATAATCAAGAAAGACCAGTAAAGTAAGAAACAGTGTCTCTTCCAAGGAGAAATAAGAAAGCCATTTTTTCATCATTATTTTAACTTCCTTTACTTTTTGCGGCGATTTTGTGATATTAAAAAACCGAAACTTGAGCCTAGAAAACGGCAGAAGAAGTGAATTGCGTCAATATTCTCGAATGTTTCAGCCACTCTAGGTAGTTATAGATGACGTCAGTAGTTAAAATTGCCTTTCTGTTGTTGGAGTGCTTAACAGACTGGGAAGACGCATTGTTGAAAAAAGGGGAGAAAGAGCAGTACTTTAGAAGAGTATTTAATATATATATATATATATATTTCGTTTTTTAATTGTCTTTAACGTAGAAACGTGACTGTTAGAAAACATTTGAGTTTTTCGTATCAGTGTACATATACTTCTGATTTAACTTGTCAACTAGAATAAATTTAGATGCAATAGAAACCAAACAAAATACGTTAACAGTGTCTATCTCTGTATCACAACTAAAGTATTTTCATCATACGTCCCCCCAGCATGGCCAGGTGGTTAAGGCGCTCGACTCGCAATCTGAGGGTCGCGGGTTCGAATCCCC
>NW_013670478.1:71371-81152 GCF_000517525.1 Limulus polyphemus | reverse complement strand
TATGTGACGGTCAATCTCATTATTCGTTGGTAAAAGAGTAGCCCAAGAGTTGGCGGTGGGTGGTGATGACTAGCTGTCTTCCCTCTAGTCTTACACTGCTAAATTAGGGACAGCTAACGCAGATAGCCCTCGTGTAGCTTTGCGCGAAATTCAAAACCAAACCAAACTCTCTGTTTGTATCGTATTTCAAGTCGATTTTCATCACCTGTCACAGCAAATTAAGGCAAATCCTACAATCTCTTAGAGACCATTTATTATAACTTTTAAATGTATCTCAGTTTAACCAAACGAACTTTTAATGATTCAGTAAATGTCTATCAGTCAGTGTTGGATATGCAAGACTGTTTAGTGTAGGTGTTATTTAGTATATTTTGTAACTTAATATTTAATGAATGTTTAGTTTTTAAGACAGGATTGTTGAAGATGGATTGTTTTAAAAGTTTTAGTCGCGATAAATTTGTTCGTAGCTCTGTACGCGTCGTAAGTTTTGTCTGCAATTACATTGTTGTCTAGGCTTTACTAATATTGTTTACGTCACGTTACTCGAATCTTCGGTATTTTTCTCATTACCTTAGGTGAGTATTGTTACTTTACCGCGCCGCTCGCGTAGTTTTTCGAAAATTCGAGGCCTCAGTGAACAACATATAAATATAGGCAACCAAGCAAGTGCAAGTCAAGGCAAGAAAATTAATTAGCGAAAGAAAACGTGAAGTTAGCCGGCGTGTGAGTGATTAGCCGTAAGGAAATATTTTAAAGTGAGTTTCACAGTTTAATAGAGATAAGGAGAATCATATATCTGGTCATTGGGTGTTCTAAAGTAATTGAACCCGCCTGTGTGAACTTTGACGAAAAGGAGACAATTATTTAAGGTTCAGGATACAATTGTGGTGACTCACGAGGTAATGTAAGTGAATCTGTCACAGATTGTACAGTAAGAGTAGAGAAAAATAATTCGTCTTGTCAATTGGATTCTAAAGTAACTGAATCACTCTGAGTGGACTTTTGACAAGAAAAGAGAATTATTTAGAATTTTATATAAAACTGTGATATCCTATAGTGTAAAGAATTCTTGTAGATACTTTTCACTTGTTTTGAAATAATATATTCAAAACAAGTGGATTTTGTACTGTCCGTTTATTGTTCACATTTATCGCCAACAAGATACAGACACCTAATGTAGAATAATTCTCATAACACTATTTTTTATAACCCTGACAGTCAGAGCTCACAGGCTATGCACATTTTCATTTAAGGGGGCGTTTGAAAAATATAATTTCTGCAGGAGTCTGTTTATCGTGTTCCCAGAAATGGAAAACAAGCGTTTTGGCGACTCCAGCTTCATTTCTCCAGTCTGGATCAAAGATGAGGATGGACGAACAACAAAAGTTAAAGGGGTTTAAGGAGTAGTAACCTACAATTAAAAATGTTATAATTCTATTCTGACCTGTATATCGATCGAAGTTTACAACAGTAACAAATCCTTGACGTGAAAGCAGCCAATTTAAACCTTTTCCACAGTTTTACACTGAGATCCCTCATTAAGGTATATAATATTTGTGAGTTCTATAAATGCTACAGAAGATCATTGAATATTCAAAAACAAATTATATTTCAGTGCTATAAATAATGATCTAAGCATTTTCGCTTAAGTTGTTCAAAGTAACACTAGATGGCGGTACAAAATTTCAGAAGACGTTGACAATTTAAACGTTAGACAATTGTTGTAGACCGGTATTGTGGAATCTGTTAAGCAAAGAAAGACTTTTTTCCCATAATTTTCGGATTGATCGGTTCTTTCTTGGTGGTTTATTACAAGAAATGAATTTAATACCAAAACTATGCAAGGAGGCAGTGTGCTGTTTAACTTGTACTGCCTCCACCCGAGTTTATTTGAGCCCGTGTAGTCAATGTGCTGTTTAACTTGTACTGCCTCCACCCGAGTTTGTTTGAGCCCGTGTAGTCAATGTGCTGTTTAACTTGTACTGCCTCCACCCGAGTTTGTTTGAGCCCGTGTAGTCAATGTGCTGTTTAACGTGTACTGCCTCCACCCGAGTTTATTTGAGCCCGTGTAGTCAGTGTGCTGTTTAACGTGTACTGCCTCCACCCGAGTTTGTTTGAGCCCGTGTAGTCAATGTGCTGTTTAACTTGTACTGAGTTAACAATATGGCAGAAAGATATAGAATGAACATTGAGTTAATAATATGACAGAAAAATGTAGAATGAACATTGAGTTAACAATATGACAGAAAAATGTAGAACGAACACTGAGTTAATAATAGGGCAGAAAGGTATAGAATGAACATTGCGTTAACAATATGACAGATAAATGTAGAATGGACATTGAATTAATAATATGACAGAGAAAAGTAGAATGAACATTGAGTTAACAATATGGCAGAGAAAAGTAGAATGAACATTGAGTTAACAATATGGCAGAAAGATATAGAATGAACACTGGGATAACAATATGGCATAAAGATATAGAATGAACACTGGGTTAACAATATGGCAGAAAGATATAGAATGAACACTGGGTTAACAATATGGCAGATAAATATAGAATGAACATTGAGTTAACAATATGACAGAAAGATATAGAATGAACATTGAGTTAACAATATGGCAGATAAATATAGAATGAACATTGAGTTAACAATATGACAGAAAGATATAGAATGAACACTGGGTTAACAATATGGCAGAAAGATATAGAATGAACATTGAGTTAACAATATGGCAGAAAGATATACAATGAACATTGAGTTAACAATATGACAGAAAGATATACAATGAACACTGGGTTAACAATATGGCAGAAAGATATAGAATGAACATTGAGTTAACAATATGACAGAAAGATATAGAATGAACACTGGGTTAACAATATGGCAGAAAGATATAGAATGAACATTGAGTTAACAATATGACAGAAAGATATAGAATGAACACTGGGTTAACAATATGGCAGAAATATATAGAATGAACATTGAGTTAACAATATGGCAGAAAGATATAGAATGAACATTGAGTTAACAATATGGCAGAAAGATATAGAATGAACATTGAGTTAACAATATGGCAGAAAGATATAGAATGAACATTGAGTTAACAATATGGCAGAAAGATATAGAATGAACATTGAGTTAACAATATGGCAGAAAGATATAGAATGAACATTGAGTTAACAATATGGCAGAAAGATATACAATGAACATTGAGTTAACAATATGACAGAAAGATATAGAATGAACATTGAGTTAACAATATGACTGAAAGATATAGAATGAACATTGAGTCAATAATATAAGCCAAGGAGTTACGATCTGCTCATTTGACCATTAAATACATTGATACGGTTTTGCCAACTTCTGAGAGCTTGGCGAAACACTTCTATCGCAAAACAAACATTGCTGGATTGGTTGTTTTAGAGCAAAGCCACATTGGAAAGTCTGCTGTTTTCACCGCGGGAAATCGAACCCATAATTCTACCATTGTAAGCCCGTAAAATTACCTCTGTTTCACCGGGAGGCTAACATTTCTGGGAGCTTCTGTGATTTGAATGGCGTTTCTTACTGGATTTATTTTTTTAAATTCCTGCGCACGTTCAAAGCAACTTAATTTCCTTCCTTGGTACCATCTAATCAGTTGCAACGACGCACGTTTCCACGTGCTAACCACACGTCAGTAACGAAACTTAATTTTATCTCTCTTCAATGACTTGACATGCATGGCAACTCACCCTCATTTGATGTAGTTTCGTTGGCGTTTCTAGGAATTATTATTATTCGAGGGTGCATAAAGGCGGCAAAGAGCTAGTTGTGGCAAAAAAAAAATTACACTTTCACGTTAGTGGAAATCACAATGTAGAGAATTTAAATATCTTAAAATACTACCTCTCAGATGGGGGTAGCTGGGGGTAGAGCTTTCCAATGAGGGATGCCCACTCTGTGGACACGATCTTGGTGTACCTGTAACTTAGGGCAACGTGTCAGAGTTGTAAGCTATGCTTTTTGAGAGGTGGAAAATATTCTTAATATGCTTTTCTTTTACACTAGACACATTTTCTTAAAGTTTTGCTTTGATTAATAAATCATTTAAGTTTGTTATCTGACTAATATTTCAGTGGCAGCGAACATTGCGAACTATTCATCAACCAAGCTAGCTGGATGATAGGGTTGTCACCAAATGGATCTTTACGTGGCTTTATAGAAAATGGATTGGTGGATGATAGGGACTGTCTCCTAATGAATCACTGTAGTTGTCTAAATTGACATAAGCTTAAATTAGGTCCTCAATAAGTCGTAAAGAAAATCGGATTTAATTGGAGAGTTGGATTATCTATCCAGTTTGTTAAAAAAAACACAGTGTAAAGGCATGCATCTATTAATAGTAACATCAATCTGATGGCTGTTTAATCGACTATTAAAAGTAACATCAATCTGATGGCTGTTTAATCGACTATTAAAAGTAACACCAATCTGATTGTTAACTATTAATTGTGTGACTATTAATTTCTGTTAATACTGTACGACTACTGGTTTCTGTTTATGCTATACACTGCTGACTTCTTTATGTACTGTGTCGCTATTAGCTTCTTTTAACACTATATGAGTATTGAGACGAAGGACGTTTGCTTTCCCTGACCGAGAACGTTATTAAGAGTTGATCGAAATAACGACATATGAGGCTTACCAAGTAACAGTCCATTGATCACATTAGGAGTAACGAGTTTTATTATATATATATATATATACACCCAGTCACTGGAAGCTTTTTTTTTGGCGTTGTGTTGTTGTCCAAATGAAATGAAACTTGGACATGTGGTTCTTAAATAAGATAACGTTGCAATTAAGATGATTTTGGTGACAATTGAAAAAATAAAATAAAAACTGTTAGTACTAGTTAGTTAAATTGTCGACATTACGTCTTAAAAGTCAAATGTATTAATTATTTTCATGAACCTTAACGCGGACCTATTAGTGAGCTATCTGGTCTGATTACATTGAAACTTGGGGTTCTCGCGTTTTCTAAGACCGATTATATGCAAGGAAGGGCGAATCTGTAGATACTTCACAGTTCAGAGTATCCACGTAGTTTCTGGGGAGTGGTTTTAAAAAGCGTAGTGTATGAACACCTCTGACTCTTATCAGTAAGTAAACACACACAAAAATTGCTGTAAACACTTTTAAACGCAACCTAAGGATATGATAAATTTGGTTACGATTTGTCCAGAAACATTACAAATACGTACTCATGCTTAAAACTGCAACTTAACCCTGATTCATGGTAAGTTAAGTTTATCACTACCGTTCAATGCTTATCCTAATGATATCTATGGCCTCCTCCTATCAAGCCAGTACAAAGTAATGTTCCCTCTTCTCTGTGTAAGAGAAGGCCAGAGTCAAATCAAACAATACCAAGACGACAAAAAAATAAACTAATAAATAATTTTTCGATCTATATAGCAAAAATATTAATTTTTAAGGGTGGCTGAACGATAAATAAAACGCTTATTAGTGCAGTCACAGGGGAACAATTGTCTACAAGGAGATTTTATATTGCAATATATATGTAAATTATGGCAGCTAGGTTGAAAGTGGATCACTTTAAGTGCTTTGTGATCTTTGCCTTATGAGGGTTGATTCAACACAAGTTGTCAGTGTTGAACTGACAGCTACATTAGAACTATGGATCTATAAACCTCTAACAACAGCCCTGACAGCTACATTATAAACCTCTAACAACAGCCCTGACAGCTACCATTAGAACTATGGATCTATAAACCTCCATTAGAACTATGGATCTATAAACCTCTAACAACAGCCCTGACAGCTACATTAGAACTATGGATCTATAAACCTCTAACAACAGCCCTGACAGCTACCGTAGAACTATGGATCTATAAACCTCTAACAACAGCCCTGACAGCTACATTAGAACTATGGATCTATAAACCTCTAACAACAGCCCTGACAGCTACATTAGAACTATGGGTCTATAAACCTCTAACAACAGCCCTGACAGCTACTCCCACAGTAGACTAAACATCCAGGTCAGAAACCCCGATGATGCAGGTATAGCTGTCCGTAATTTTGAACTGCGGACCCGTCACCTGAAGAGGTCGCTGTTAACAGAATAATAGGATTCGCTGTCACTTCTTATAACTCACTGAAATACAAAGAGTGCTTGATAACACCACGTTTCCAACTCGAGAACTTCGGAGTCATAGTTCGATACGCTAATCACGACAGATCACGCTTGGGCTAAATAGATAATAGAAAAATATAGTTCTATAAGCCTGGATCTTGAAGGACAAAGAAGTCATTAAAGGTGTTTAATTGAACGCAGAATCGTGATTACAACAGCTGTAAAAATTCATCTGTATACTTTCAAATCACATTTCGACCACCTAACTACCACGTGACTGATGTCTGACACCTGTTTGACGTTCCATTGCTTTATTCATTTTACATTATTATATGTCAGAGGTAAGTTTACGGATTTTCAACGCTAAAATTCGGGGTTCGATCCCCCGCGGTGGACGCAGTGTAAAGTTTTGTTTGTCAGAAGTAACGCAAGTTAAAAATAATATGTGTTTGTGACGCAAGTTAAGAAAACTTTCTAAAATAAACACAAGTGTAAAATTTACCAGAGGGAGAACAGTTTAAGGGGAGTTAGAAACGTAACGGAGGAATTATTTGTTTGAAAAAAAAGAACCCCAGATGATTAGTTGTTTTATTTATTTTATTTTTTTTTCCTTTAGTATACATTGTTTGCTGTCGAATGTCGTTTGCTTCGTTGTGAACGTAAATAAATATAAAACACGTTTGTTTGTAATTAAGCACAAAGATACACAATGGGCTATCTGTGCTCTGCCCACCACGGTATGTAAACCCGGTTTCTAGCGTTGTACGTCCGCAGACATACCGCTGTGCCACTGAATCTTGCCTACAAGTTAAATATCAAAACACTGTCTTCATAACGAAAGGAAGATAGAAGATAACGTTTATATTCTCTGTCGTTAGAAACAACCTTTGTAATCCACCTGACAAGATTAAGAGATTAATTCACTTTACGAAACAAAAGAGTAGGTGTAGAACTTAGATTTAACAAGATTTTAGAGAGTTTCTTTAAGTCTTTAGAGAATGAGGCATAACACTTAGGGGGAAGGGGGAGGAAATCAATGTTGCCTAAAAGCATTCCGTTGTATTGGTGTACCAACGACTACCAGTTCTGACTAAAATACGTCCATCATAAGGTTTATCCATTCATCTCATTGGGCTTCCTGTTCAGCCCTGATAGTCGTTTCGGATGAGAAAATCCCCACTTTTTTTCTGGTATTTACTCATCACATGTAGCCCAAAATGGTGAGTAAAGACCAGAAAAAAGTGGGGATTTTCTAATCTGAAACGTTAATACTCCAAAATCAGACATTCGTAGCTCAATGTCTCGGGGTTTGACTTTGAAGTACATCGCGAAATTTACATGATCCAATCCCTAATAACTGTGATTTTGGGTCACAGTTATTAGGAATTGGATCATGTAAATTTCGCGATGTGCTTCAAAGTCAAACCCCGAGACATTAAGCTACGAATGTCTGATTTTGGAGTATTAACAACGTGTATCAAAATAATGATAATCCGCCAAATATCATTTAAAGATTCTGTAATATGAAAATTGAAATTTAATTATTATATAGAGTCGAGAGTGAATTAATGGTTAGCGTACCCAGACTGTGAATCCGAAAGTTCATGTTTGGCTGTTCGTTGCCGCAAAAGCGCGCTCCGCCCTTTGGTGCTGTGGGTGTACCATAAGACTAACGGTCACATCCCACTATTCCATCTGACAAAAGTAGCCCAAGAGTGGAGGTGGGTGGCATTGACGTCCTTCTAGTCTACCGCTTTAAAATTACGGACGGATATCCTCGTGTAGCTCTGCGCGAAATCCAACAAAAATCTTTTGTGTAACTTTACACGAAAATTCTGACACAAAGAAACGAACACATCTCAGAGGGCGTACGTTAAACTCTGTAATAATAGAAGACGGATCTTTCTATTAAGTGTTCTTATCCCTGAAGAAGTTTAGTTTCCTTTAGAAAGTTCAATGTGTGGTGTAGTACAAAGAAAATCGTTAAAACTTTTACAAGAAGATCAAAGGACTTCAGAAAGTATGAGTTTATGAAAACTTAGGAAACAGTTTTATATTATAAGATCGCGAAAAATTAGTAAAAGCACTGCCAGAAATAACTCTTAACTTTTTTAAGGAGTAATAAAGCTTGTTTTCTTATTTACACGATTTGATATCGTATATAATTCATTATATTGCTATAAGCTATACTTATATTGTTGTAATTTGATTAATTCATGTGTTAGCTAGAGGGTGCATGGCATTAAAATCAAGCAAGTCCTATAAATATCTAAAACAAGTATATAATATGAATACAGTTTTCCGTAAAGCGTCGTTAAGTTAGACAGAAAGTGAGTTTTCGAGAAGATAACAGAGCGAGTTGAAAGGTAGTCAAGAGAGTGTAGAGTTTGTTTGCAAGACAGATAGGGTTATTTTCAAGAAAGTAGAGTGAATCAATCAGTATGTTAGCTATTGCACAAGTAAGTTGATTTGGTTTTACGTTAGTCCTACTGTTATTAAGAGAGGTTTGAACGTAAGCCTACAACAATTTATGACAGCGTGCAAGTGTTCAAGCTTGTAGAAACTTTAAAGGAGGAAATGAACTAATGTGTGATTGTTAAGTGGGCTGGACATTGAGCTATTTACACCAGTTAAATTTTAAAAATCCCACCAATGAAAGTAACACTGTTACAACAATATACAAATATCCGTTAGATGAATGGGTTGATATTTCACTTTTCTTCACTGTTCTTTTCGCCTTCGATAAAAATATATAAATATTTCCGTATTCTACCAATAAAATATTAAGCCTAATTATATCTTCCAAGTGCAAGTAGATATAGTTATAATTTAAACCTAACTCAGAGGTGTGCAAAACTATCATTTTAAAGCTATCTTTAGCTACCACAAGTCACTGTCTGAGAGGCATTTCGTCAATTCCAGAACTAATCAATTAGGCTCGACGATGAGAGACAAATATTTCTCAAAGACTATATGTACACATGCAATATAATGCTTTAAAAGTTACTGTTTAAGCGCCAAAAGCCGGTGAAGTATTAAAAACTAAGAATTATTTAAGATTTCTGAATATCATCTACACTTTACGCGATTTTCGTCGCAGATATTAGGCGTAAATTAGATATAATTGTACGAGTTAAAATAAGATATATTAGACAAAGTTATGTAATGTAACTTCATTGAACAATACCCAGACAGCTCTAGATGTTGCCTCTTATAACATGGTTTTCACTCACAAATGATGACCAACCACTAACTGAATTATTTCTTTAAAAAAAAATAAAAATCCCACGGTACTACTTGAACGCCATGCAAGACGAATGGAAACGCCTTCTGTATATGTGTCTTGGTGTATTAAAAAAAAAAGTACCGTGTCTCTCTGATGAAAATGAATCTGAACAGCAGTATGTTTCCATGCAGAACTAAATTCTATAGAGTAATGTGCCTCCATGAAGCATAGAATCTAAACCGTGGTTGTATTTGTCAGTGAATAAATATAATATATACAGTGATTTGTATCCACGAAGAAATACAAGTTCTACTGTGATGTGTCTCCAAGTAAGAAAAAGATTGTACTCAGAAATGTGTCTCCATAAAGAGAGGGAATTATTAGAGAAATGTGTCTCCATTAAGAAAG
>NW_013670478.1:64379-70371 GCF_000517525.1 Limulus polyphemus | reverse complement strand
CCATTAAGAAAGGGAATTGTTACAGAAATGTGTCTCCATTAAGAAAGTAATTTCCCGTATTAATGTGTCTCCATTAAGAAAGTAATTTCCCGTATTAATATGTCTCCATTAAGAAAGTAATTTCCCGTATTAATGTGTCTCCATTAAAGAAAGTAATTTCCCGTATTAATGTGTCTCCATTAATAAAGTAATTTCCCGTAGTAATGTGTCTTCATTAATAAAGTAATTTCCTGTAGTAATGTGTCTCCATTAAGAAAGTAATTTCCTGTAGTAATGTGTCTCCATGAAAAACAAGATACTTTCTGTAAAATGAGTCTTCATGAAGAAAAGAACTTCCAACATCATTGTGTCACTGTGGAAAAACACATTTTCTACAATTATGTGTCGTTGTATGGAAGCACATTATACTAATATAACAGTAAATTGAAAAACCACGACTTCTAAGCATAATGAAGTGGTTTTATTTTGAGGAACGTTGAACTGAAGAAGACAGACCAATGATCTGTCGAAACACGTAGTATGTTACTCCAAAATAAAAACACTTCATTAGGCTTATAAACCGTGGTTTGTCAATTTACTGTTATGTGCCTTTATGGAGAGAGAACCTACAGTAACATATTTCCCTGAGAAAGGAAGTTATTACAGTTATCTGTGTCTCTATTGAAAGTGGAAATCCTATGTGTCTCCCTGTAGGGACTCGTGTTTGCCCTGCGGTAGAGCCCTGGATTTCGGAAATAGAGATCCATACAATAGCACAAAATATTATCCGCATTTTAAGCTATGGGTGAGTCATAAAAGTGAATGTCAGTCCCCTAGTGTGGGTGATAGATGGTATAGACTGACTGCCATCTCTTGCACTCCGGTAGGTCATGGTGAGTTTACTGACTACAGCGCTATAATTCGTGGTTTGATTCCACTCTGTAGGTAGATCACATATAGCCCACTGTGTGTGGCTTTGTGCTAAAATAAACAGGTTTTCTCTGTGGTCAGTAGTTAAAAATTAGGGGCGACGATAGATAGCCTTAATAACTTTACCATGCCCCCCAGTGGCACAGCGGTATGTCTGCGGACTTACAACGCTAGAATCCGGGTTTCGATACCCGTGGTGGGCAGAGCACAGATAGTCCATTATGTAGCTTTGTGCTTAATTAAAAACAAACAAACAAATTTTACCATAAATACAAAATACAAACAAGTCTCCGAAAGTAAGGTACTAATACAATAATGTTTATTGACGCTTTATTAAAACAGTGTCTAACACTGGGGAAGTTAAGTATTGATGCAATTAATGATCATTGACGCATTATTAAAACAGTGTTTAACACTGGGGAAGTTAAGTATTGATGCAATAATGATCATTGACGCTTTATTAAAACAGTGTTTAACACTGGGGAAGTTAAGTATTGATGCAATTAATGATCATTGACGCATTATTAAAACAGTGTTTAACACTGGGGAAGAAAGGTACTAACGTCTATTCATCAGTACTAAAGTGGTGATCCGTAAAACAACACAAATATGTTAGAAGTCAAATTGGATGACGAGGAACCCACTTTGAGACTAATAATGGTTGGAGACGGCTTGAATGGGTAATGATTATACATATGATACATATTTGAATAATGAAACATCGCTCATAAATGTACATCACTCGTGAATTGAGAATGCTACAGTTTTGTATTAATAACTCAATTCATTTGACACTTAGAAACAAAATTCTCAATAGTCTAGCTATTTATAGAATACGTGGAATTTTCTGACGCTAGGCGACAGAAAAGTTCGAGATAAATCAATATTATTGGCACGTCGGAATTGAAGTATAAGCCAATGGTGTTTGCTGTTATGATAATGTACTTTAGAGTAGTACATTCTTAATTCATGTCGTTATATCTCTCTGTGTGTGTGCACTACTGAGCTGCCTTGGTCGGACGAAAAGATAGTGGCTCCTAACGAAACAGAACGAAATAAGTGGTTGGTTTGTCTTCTTGTATAATGTTCTAGCGAAATATGTAGTGAGATCATCAAAATAATACTAATTTATTATGCTTATAAACTAAAGTTATTACTAATAACGTTTTAGTAGTAATAGTTTATATTGTATTTTATATCTTTGGAATAAAACAATTTTGAAAGAGTGAAAAAAAAAAAAGTATTTGCACTGAAATATATCGTCATTAGGTGCTGGGCTGAGGCAAAATAAAAAAATTATCGTGAAAAAATACAATTCTTAAAAATTATGATCACAAAACAGCATATCTCAAAAAAAAAAGACGTTTGTAAGACAAGAGGGCTGATTATTGACAACGTATTGTAATCACTTCTTATGTTTTAGTAACTTAATCGACCTGATGCGAAAGACAAAGCACTAGTTTGTTTGTTTGTTTTTAATTAAGCACAAAGCTACACAAGGGCTATCTGTGCTCTGCCCACCACGGGCAGGCAAAGCACTAGAACAGTGGATTATAGCAAAATGTGATTAAATTGTTCTTATTGGCATATTATTTGGCTAGATTCGTATTTAATCTTATTATTATACTTTAATTATACTTCTAAGACTATAAGTCAAATAAAAAAATTTCTTTGAAGTGTGATGGACACTTGAAGATTTTTTTTTCTTTTTTTTTTGTTGGACAGCTTCTGCATTGTGTTTGTTGATGACATCGCCTTGGGCTTCGTGCTGAGCCCTTCTTCAGGCTGGAGAGTTTCTTTCTCATTGTGAGTTCTTATAGTATTGTGAAACACGGTCGTGGTGGAAAACTCCTTAGTTTGCTGTTTTATGATTGGTTGTTTGGAGAATTAAATTCAGTTTAATCTTTAACACTGGTTGTTTTTTTTGTGAACAAGTCACATCAGAGAGCGCCATCTGTTACAGAATCAGCAGGTTTTATCAGGCTCAATATAGCCTGTGGAACACCAGCAAATAAAAATACTGTCTGATCTTTTCACTTTTACACTACATAGCGGGGAAAAGTTAATTGTAAAACATATTTTATAATTAAACACATTTCCTAAATAGCTTTCAAGCAAATTAGCCGCCAGCTATAACTTTTAATGAGCTTGTATGACCTCTAGTCAAGATTCATGGCAGCCAAACAAGAAAGACTATTTTATATTCTGATTTCTATGGCTTATAACGGTAAAAAAACAGGTTTCGATACCTGTCGTGAGCAAAGCAAAGGTATGGCATTGTGTTTAACAACAAGGAAGCAAACAAACAGCACTTATAGGGAATTAACTTTGATTTCCAAACGTAGTTAATATTTTAAGTTCTTTTGTTCTCGCTTTTGGATGTAATCATAGACTTCTACTGAAGCTTGCTTAGTTTGAAACACAATGTATCATAAAGAACATAATGTTATGAATACCAAGACTGAATAAATAAACATTCATAATCATTGCAATATATGATTCACATTTGGGTTTTTTGAATACCAAGACTGAATAAATAAACATTCATAATCATTGCAATATATGATTCACATTTGAGTTTTTTTGAATACCAAGACTGAATAAATAAACATTCATAATCATTGCAATATATGATTCACATTTGGGTTTTTGAATACCAAGACTGAATAAATAAACATTGCAATATATGATTCACATTTGGGTTTTTGAATCACTGCTTCCATGACCTAGACTGTAGGTTAAAAAATAAACCTCCATTTTTTTAAAATTACTTGCTTAGGCTTTATTTGTTTCCAGTACTTTCTTTACACTTCTGGCTCCACAAGTTATACCAAGATAATCTAAATATTAAGGACTTAAACATGATATGTTAAGCTATAAGGATATAAGACCAAGATATGTAAGTATTGAGGACTTAAACATGATATGTTAAGCTATGAGGATATAAGACCAAGATAATCTAAATATTAAGGACTTAAACATGATATGTTAAGCTATAAGGATATAAGACCAAGATATGTAAGTATTAAGGACTTAAACATGATATGTTAAGTTATAAGGATATGAGACCAAGATGATCTAAATATTAAGGACTTAAACATGACGTATTAAGCTATATGGATATGAGACTAAAATACTCTAAATATTAAGGACTTAAATATGATATGTTAAGCTATAATAATATAACAAAAAGATAAGCTTAATTAGCTAAAGATCTAAACATGATAATATATTAAACATTAATGACAGAATAACTAGATAATATAAATATTGAGGATCTAAACATGATATGTTAAGCTATAATGATATAACAAAAAGATAAGCTTAATTAGCTAAAGATCTAAACATGATAATATATTAAACATTAATGATAGAATAACTAGATAATTTAAATATTGAGGATATAAGGACGATCTATAAAGCAATGATGTTAAAAACATGGTCTAAACAGTAAATACCTAATAAACACAAAGGATGTAAGAACGTATTAAGAGACCAAACATGACCACTTATTCTTTGTAACAATGGAATTTTTTTTTTCTCACTTCCACTTTGGATTTTAGAACCCATAATTGAAGATGAAATAGAATGATTAGTTAAATTAATATTGTTTGTTAGGATTAACCGCTTTTCGATAGTTTGATTTTACTAAATGACAACTGTGTGATTTATTTATATTGTAGCCTGACGCCAGAGAAGTAAATAGAACGTGGACTTAAAACACGAAGATTACATTGTGTCACAAATCTTAAGTGGGTGTGTTACACTTTAAAGGAGAACGTGACATTGATTTATAAGAAGAAAAAAAAAAACACTTCTCGGAACTGTGTCACCGGAAAGAAAGAAAGCCTAACACACACCTATGTCATTAAACAGCAGACTCCCCAATTCACTATCAACAACTACTAAGAAGGCTTATAACAAAAAGTCTCATAAAAGTGTTAGCGCAAAGTAGGCTTAATAAATCCATATGACTGAAACAGGACTCCTACGCTCTCGGTCTTTGATCATATATCAGATATATATATATATATAATTAAACAACAGTACAGTACTAACAACTACTAAGTAGGCTTAAATACATCAAAAAGTCTTAAAAAACTGGGTTAGCACAAACTAGGACTTAATAAATCCATATGACTGAAACATACGATTTCTACGCCCTGAAATAATATGTAAAGAAGGTCTAACACATATCTATATTACTAAGCACCAGTACAGTACTAACAACTACTAAATAGGCTTAAATACATCAAAAAGTCTTAAAAACTGAGTTAGCACAAACTAAACTTAATAAATCCATATGACTGAAACATACGATTTCTACATTCCTACACAAGAAGGCCTAACACACATCTATATGATCAAATGAATAATTAAACAATTAATATTTACATAATTAAAAGTTTAAAAAAGCCGTAAATGGCTTTCTTTTTAGGACTACATATAACATGAAGAGTAAGTAAGTATCTTTAAGTGAAAACCGTTGAGGGCTTTATTAAACTTTTAATCGTGAAATATGAATCGTTGGAATTTAATTATTTATTTGATTTTACACATTACACAAGTATCGATCATTAATAGATATCTCTACACTGTGTTACTATACACAAATATGGCTTAGCACGCATCTATATGCCTATTCCACACTACTACATTTTCGTGTAGAGAGATCAAACACATCCAAATGAATAAGACCAATAATGTAGCATCAACTGCATAAAGGAGGCTTAGTACATACAAGTATAAGTGAATCATGGAAGACAGATATAATTGGCAACAATTAGTTGAAAAAGGTAGAATCGATTGAGAACCCAGGTACAGCAAAAGTATACTTTACAGTTTTTAACAAACACCTACAAATATCGGCAAAAATAGGGTTAAACGTTTTCTCGACAGTATTAACCATGAAATATTGTATTTAACCAAACTTAGTGAGGATTATTCTATTTGATGTGTTATAATATACAAGAGGTAAAGCTATTTCTAGATCCTCTTCAAAGTTAATTTCTGCAATTATCTTTAGCATTTTAATTTTTTTTTAGCCGCGACATAACGGTTCATAGAATGGCTCTGTAGGTTT
>NW_013670478.1:56060-63399 GCF_000517525.1 Limulus polyphemus | reverse complement strand
TTTTTTTTTTTTTTTTTTTGAAGTACAATGGTTTAGCTCATAGCTCCATCTGTGGACCTATTTGAGATCTAATTACAGCCGCAACTATTGAGGATTCCCTCTTGTAGTCTTAGGAAATAATAACGACATCTAGTGGCGATATATTTTATATTTGGTATATACAGTCCTTTAGATTTCTCAAGCCGTAAAAAATTACTAGTGATAATTTCTGTTTTTTTTTTTCGCTTCAGATAAAATTTGCTTATTCTTGGGTTAAATGAGGCTTCAGAAGAATTCTTAATGTTTATATTTCACAAGTGTCGTATTGAAAGGAATACACTATCCACACTCCTCAACCACTTATCGATTTAGCTCATATATAACTGGTTTTAGCATTAATTACTTCTCAATATGAAAGTCTGTGTAATTTATGCTGACAAACAGTAAATATTTGCACCTTGTCAGAAATGTTTGCTTCTCTCACGGCATGTACGTTGTGGAAAAATGTAACTTTTTGGTTTGGTTTGGGTTGTTTTGAATTTTGCACAAAGCTACACGAGGGCTATCTGTGCTAGCCGTCCCTAATTTAGCAGTGAAAGACTAGAGAGAAGGTAGCTAGTCATCACCACCCACCGCCAACTCTAGGGCCACACTTTTGTTAATGAAAAAAAAAGAAACAGAAACAATTTACTTTTAATTGTTTAAAAAAATTGTATATCTACTCTCACCCAGCAATTTATCATCAAGAACTCCTTCAAATTGTCCCTCGCATGAAGAATAGTTCGTGAGTAAGAATGAGCTAATAATAAATGCGCACTGTAAAGCTGAAGAAGAAGACGACGTTTATTGAAATTCCCTCATTTTTCATGGCTTTTAGAACTCACATTTTTCTGATGATCATTCTAAATAAGAGCTATGCGTGCAAACTTTTCTTTAAAAACATTTGTTTAACAGAATGATATTATTTCAACGATACTGGATCATCTTCATTGCGATATTAAAATCTACAGGAGTTGGGCGTGACCTAATGTTTAGCGTGCCCGTACAATGAATCTAAGGGATCGTGATTCCATAGCTTTGCTGGAAAACGCGCTCCGCACCTTTGGGGCCGTGGGTGCGTTGTAAGAGTGACGGTCAAATCCCATTAATCGGTCAGACAGGAGTAGGCCAAGAATTGGCGGTAAGTGTTGTTAATTAACTGCCTTCCTCCGTAGTATATCAGTTCTAAATAGGAACGGCTATGCACGGCAATTCTAGAGAAACAAGCAAATCAAATCTCCATTCAGAGTGTTTATTATATCCAATCAATAAAACTTCCACAACTCAATTACGGTTTCATAATTGCCTTGAATTCTTTTGCACGACATCAGTTGTTGGAAATATTGGCATTCCTTATACATCGTATTACAGTTTCTGTTGATATATTGCTATCAACTTCAAGCAGAAAGAGCAAGTGCCTCTAACTTTTTTTTGTTTTTAAAAAACAACCGTCTGCAGACCACCTACCCCCACCCACTTTCGTTTGCCATAAAAATAAAATCATCAGAATTAATGGTAAAAATGGCGCTGCTTTTGATGTCACTTATA
This sequence comes from Limulus polyphemus, assembly GCF_000517525.1. NCBI lineage: Eukaryota > Metazoa > Arthropoda > Merostomata > Xiphosura > Limulidae > Limulus > Limulus polyphemus. Next base: position 61,833 of record NW_013670478.1, on the reverse strand, counting down.
TCTTGGATCAGCTCTCGGACCACCTGGAGGACCTCGCGAACCAATACTGTAAAATGACCTTTATTTGGTTGCTACAGCTATCAACTTGTGCAAGACACTGTAGATTAATTATTGTATTTTTTCATCTAAAAATGTGCCGCATTGATGTGTTTTTTATCCGATAATTTGCCGAAATGATGTGTTTTTATCTAATAATTTGCCGAAATGATGTGTTTTTATCTAATAATTTGCCGAATTGATGTGTTTTTTATAAACATATCAATTCGGCAAACTGTCAAATAAAAAAACACATCAATTGGCCAAATTATCAGATAAAAACACATCAATTGGCCAAATTATCAGATCAAATTATTAGATATAAAACACATCAATTGGCCAAATTATCAGATAAAAATACATCAACTCGACAAATTATCATTAAAAAATTCAGAAAATTATCAAAACCAATTGATGTGTTTTGCCGAAATGTGTGGGGACCCATTTCGTCTGTCTGCTGTAACTGATAACATCAAAATTGGTAATTCATTTACGTACAAAGTTACTATCTCAATCACTAACACTATTTTCATATTGCTTTACAAGTATAACCAAAACATACAAGTTTCCACAAGTAACAAATGACTACAAAACGCGAACTCTTCGGCTTTCCTACTTCCCTAATCTCAGTACATGTAAGTTAAATAAGGGTTTTATTTTATATTTGTACATTATGTGTGTAACTCAGTTTATTTACGATTGATCGGGGAGTGTTTTTTGTTGTTTTTTTTGGCCATTTGAATTAGAGATTATCAACAAAATTATAATCTGAAGAATGATCTTTAAAGTCGTGAAAGTAGAAGATGTTAAAAAAGAAAGTTCGAATAATTCAAGTATTGTAAATGTATGGCCTTGCAACGCAAAAATCCGGGGTTCGATTCCCCCCGAGATGGATACGGCAGATGGCACAGTATGATTTTGCTGTAAAGCAAACAAAGCTGTATATATAGTAACGTTATATGAAAGTGGATAAAAAAAAGAATAATTGATTTAAAAAACTCAATTAGAATAAAAATTATTGAGTATCTTCTCGTCTACGTAAAATGTGCAGAACTAATTTTTCTTGACAAACATTTGTCGTCACCAACAAATACTAGTCATGATTTGTTTCTTTGAAGTTAAGCACAAAGCTACATAATGGGCTATCTATGCTCCGGCCACAACGGGTATCGAAACCCGGTTTTTGGCGCTGTGCCACTGGTGGGCACTAGTAATGAAAATAGATGTATTTTCTTGAAAGATATCTGTTTGAAATTAGACATTTCTAGAAGACTTAGGTCTCCATGGAAACCTACATCTGTTTACGTAGTATATTTGTTAAGTTAGACCCATATTGAACTAAGCATACTTGTTTATAAATACACGTTTTTAATAAAGAATAAAGTGAGAAACTAGTAAGTTTTACAATGAAATATGAATGATAAATATGGCCTTCGCATTTCTGCACTTAGTTTTGCGACAAAAATGGCGTATTATCTAGTTTGTGTTCAGTTACGCATTAACTAAATCAATATATCGTGAAGTCTAGAGGAGGTTCTCGTGTGAGGAAAGGCATCATTATTTAATATCTACAGCGCCGCCAAGTGAGTAACAGGTTAAACACAGGTGGCTACTGTGTGTGTCGCCGTTTCTCTACGAAGCATCTAATGTTGTTGCATTCCTACGTGATGGCAGCAAACATCTACAACAGCAGTTATCAGTTCTTAAAAAACTGGTTACAAAATATCGTGGTATGCTGCAATGCGAAGCGAGCGACATCTCTAATTCAGTCTCTTATTGATTGCTGTGTGCAACGGACTTTTCTACGGAATTGGGTAGTTCAATTGTGTTAAGACTTCGATCCGCTTCTTCTAGCAGCCGCTTGTTTTCCTTCCAACTTCCTCTGTAAGATTCAGAATCTTAAATCGTGTAATTAAATGAATATCTGAGAAATATCTTAAGTCCTGTTACAAGCAAAACTAACAAAGCAAGCAATCGTACTGAAAATTATTTTACATGAAGGCTTTGTTATAATAAGAGTACCTCTTTAATAGAAACACTGTAAAATAAATTAATTCTGGAACACGTGTTATGTACTTTGGAATTAAATGTCAGAACGTTCTTCATCAGTGGTGGTTGTTGTTTGATATAACTCACGTTACACTACAGTGTTAGTTATTTGTTGTTTGATATAACTCACGTTACACTACAGTGTTAATTATTTGTTGTTTGATATAACTCACGTTACACTACAGCTAACACTGTAGTGTAACATAAGTTACATCAAACAACAAATAATTAACACTGTAGTGTAACGTGAGTTATATCAAACAACAAATAATTAACACTGTAGTGTAACGTGAGTTACATCAAACAACAAATAATTAACACTGTAGTGTAACGTGAGTTATATCAAACAACAAATAACTAACACTGTAGTGTAACGTGAGTTATATCAAACAACAAATAATTAACACTGTAGTGTAACGTGAGTTATATCAAACAACAAATAACTAACGTTATTTGTTGTTTGATATAACTCACGTTAACTGCAGTATTAGTTATTTCGTGTTTGACGTAACCCACTAACAGCTAATTTTGTTGGCAAAAAATATTTTTATTATTTACTAAGTTTGTTGTTGTTTGTCACTCGAGTGTAAGTAATTTCTGAATGCCCGACATATTGTGGTATTCTATAGTTTAAACAAGAGGGAACCCTCATTAGGCGCGGCACTTGAAATTCTTTTAGGCAGGATTAGAGTAAATTAATCTATGAGACTTTTTTCCTTTTTATTAGCTAAATTTTGTGTGTGCCAGAAATACGAAGCGTTGGGTACACGTATGTATACACGATTCAATTTTATTACTCAACAGGATCTCTACCAGCCTACTATCAAATTGAAATTCTTTTAGGCAGGATTAGAGTAAATTAATCTATGAGATATTTGCGTAGTCAAATGTATCAATCGAAAGGGTTTAACCTACTGAGTCCAAAACTGTAATTAGATCTCATATCGGTCAAGAGATGACGGAGCTATGAGCTAAATGTTTGTACTTGAAAAAAAACAACAACTCAGAGCCGTTCTATCAGCCACTATGCCGCGGCTAAAAAAGGAATAATGGGAATATTATCGTAAAGAATTCACGAGAACGGCATAAATATCTATAATTGAGATTGGAGAGAAGGGGGAGCTAGCATGAAGTTACCAAATTCTGGAATTTGAGCAAAAATAGTACAAAATCACTACTTAATATGTGAAAGGTTTCATTAACTTCAAAGATGGTGGAAGGGTGGGTCAATTTTATGGACCCGTGAATGTTGGTGCATAAACAGTAAAAAAAAAACAACAACACTATTCCTATTAAAGTCATAAAAGCTTCCATAAACACCATCTCCTATAACCGAAATACTGGAACAACAAGGGCTAAGTTATCTCTCAAATGCAGCATACAGACAGTCCTAATATAAAGTTTGTTCGTGCAATATTACGATATAGTTTCTAGTTAAGCAGTATTAACTCGTAGCATCCTCGTGAGTATTAATAATCAAAAAAAGAAACATACTGATATGACGCTTACCTCATTTGCATCTCGGCGCTCCTAAAACTTTGGATGTTATGTGTAAGAAATTACTAGAACTATTTCTATATAAATGCATAGTAACTTTCCTGTTCTAACATTCATCACTGCATAAAATCCATGTAATGAGTGTTCGCAGCACTTTTGGTAATTAAACATTTCTCAAGGCGAGTTATAAATTTTAGGAGTGAATAAGTTCAAAGTGTACAATGCTCCCCAGGGGAACATTATAAAACAGTCAATAACTGAGAAGCCTGACTCGTATATAGAGCCCGTTATACAAATAAACAGATTTGCTATACAAAAACATATTCAACTAAGCTACTAGTAGATCAACCGTAATATGGCAGTATTAACTGCAGAAAATGTTTACAATTTTCCTATTTTTATTTTATCTCATAAATGATTGAAAAGGAGTATAACCTTCTCAACCGTTTGGTTGTTATTCGGGTCATAGGTTAAATCCTATTTCAAGAAAAAAGTTTTTTTCATTTAGGTATTTTAGTTTTAGATATATTGTTCTTATTTAAAAAAAAAATAATATGGGCCTTCGTAGTTAGGCCTAAAATAAAATTTGAATTTACCGTTTATTAAAATGTTAAAACTTAGCTATGTTGTAGATGTGCCTCCCAGTGGCTCAGCGTTAACTCAGTGGGCTTCTAACGCTAAAAATCGGGTTTCGAAACTCATGGCGGGCACAGCACATATAGTCCCGGATATATCTTTACGCTTAATAACGAAAAAAAAAATCTATGTTGTAGGTTCTCAGCTGTCTTGTGCTTTTTCCAATCTTGAATTTCATTTTAATTTCGAAAACGTCAATTCAAAAAATATCCAAACATCTTCATACTAGTCCATGATATCCGGTTTTTTTCTTGTTATCTGGAATATCTTCAATTACCCAAGCTGATGAAGTCAATAGAACAAATTCTAGGAGCTAGAGTGACAGGCTAAAATCAACAATAACTGGGACGAGCCTAGACAAATATCTAAAAATTGTAGTTTTACGCTGCATCATAATACTTCCAGAAAATGTAATTATTACTTTTTTTTGTAATGTAACAACAATTAGAACTTTGGGTTTTGATATGAAAACGGCAGGAAGATAATAGGTGAAATGAATGGGGGAGGGGAGAGGAGGAATAGAAAGCTTTTTATCGGATCCTAGCCGACCTGGTTCCCCACTGCCACTGACTCATGAATGTTGCATAGTTCATAGAAGGTTTTTGAAAATTTTCTGCAATTTTTTATACTAAACAAAAATTCCATATACTTAAAATAAAAAACCTCTAAAATAAATGTTTTACTGGCATTGGGTTATTTCGGTATATTACAAGTTAACCTTTCAGCTTGGAACTATAAAATCGACATTGAAAATTTTATCATAACATTTATTAAGGAAATTGTTATTCTACCAACTTTTCTTAACAAAACAATAAAAAACTTGTCTTATTTTCGTTGAAGGTTTTTCTATGTTTAAAGTGTTTTATAACCATAATATCGAGTCTTAGATTATCTAAACTATTTAGAGGGAGTTCAAGTTAGGCTTACGTGAAGAAAATATCCGTGTGAAGCCTACGCGAAAGAAACGAATAAAAAATTCAACATAATTACGAATTGAAAATCATGTCATGGGAATATTTTGTATATGAAATGATATCTAAGAATTTCCTGCATGATAGAATTATTTGCCAAAAGACAAGTCGTATAGGTTCTTGTTTGTTCTGGTCGTTAACATGAACAACGAAGCTCGCAAGGCTCAAGATAATATAACGTCAAATCACGCACATTTGCAAAAGAAAAATACCAAACAAGGCCTAAGTTAATACCTTCATTAAATATTAAAGGCATATTTTTATCAATAAAGGCTACTTCAATAAAATATTGCCTTGTTTAATGTATACTTGTCTGAATTCTGAGTTGTGATAAATATATTTACTCCAATGAAAATTAAATTCTAACCTTAGTAAGTCAGGAATTCTGTTTAACGTGCCCCTAGTGATTAGTCCAACTATTTCATATTCTCTTCTGCAGTACAAACACGATATAATAATATGATTTCATGATAGGAAGACTAGTCCAGATCACTCTCTCTGCAAAGGGAAATTGTCTTTTTGTATAATATGCTAATCCCAAACGAATAGCCTGCAAGTTTGGACTTAAGTGAGTGTTTAGGGTG
>NW_013670478.1:52695-55102 GCF_000517525.1 Limulus polyphemus | reverse complement strand
ATATAAGCCCAGCAAATAAAGCCAGCGAGAAAAGATATAACTGCATAGACAGATAGATAGATAGATATAGAGATAGATAATTGAGTCAAGCGAACAGTGGGCACCGTAAGTAAATTGTGTGAATCGCTGTAAATTATAGCGTGTGTTTATAAAAGTAGTTAAGTTTAAAGTGACTGGGGAAATTCTGTGTATTACAAAGTTGTATCGAAAAATAATAAACTAGTTTTAATTAGGAAAAGACTTGTATCACTGAAGTTCCTCGGGAATAATTTATACCGGAAATTAACAAACAAACAGGGTAATAATGTAAATATTTGCTTTATGTATTTTATAGTTTAAACAACAACACAGGATGAATATTTAACTCAATGTAAACTGATTTGATTACTACTGAAACATTAGCACTCTAATATTGCTATATCAGAAGGTGTCTTGTAATTAGAAATTAGAACAGCCATTTGATAAATATACATGATTAACTTCCGCAAAAAACAACAAAAAAAAACACGAGAAAGGTCGCTCCACATGACCTCATTTAATTAATCTTTAAAATGCAAGTTTAAATAATTAATATAACTCGGATACTTGTAAGCCTTTCTCTTACCTTCATTACGAAGTCGTCAATTATTTTCTAATATTTACGAAAATCAATCAAAGCATTTTTTAAATCGCTAAAACCTCCGGTCGGCGATAAAAACTAGTTTCTTAAAGCGCTTAGACTATATCCATGCCCCCTCTACTGAGGATCAGCGGTAAGTCTGAAGGCTTATAATAATAAAGATCGGGTTTTGAAACTCGTGTTGGGCACAGCACAAGTAGCTCATTACGTAGCTTTGTACTAAACAACAAACAAACACAAACTATGACAAGATTATAACATTTTAAATAGAATTATTCAAACCTTCGTCATGTAAATTCAATTGTAAAGCTAAGAAGCTTTTAAAAAAGAGGATTAATTAACGACTTGTGGTGGTTTATGACATGTTAGTACAGTCAGATTACAGGAATGATAGACAAAACTAACAACACTGATATTTAGAGGCTTTACTACCTTCCCAAGCAACCGATAAAGTGCGCATGCGTACATTACTATGCTACATAGCTATTAAAATTAAGTAATCGAACCTTATCATGTTCGTAGTTAAGCACAAAGTTACACTATGGGCTATATGTGCTGTGCCCACCACGGGCATCGCAACCTGGTTTTTTATAGTTGTAAGTCTGAAGACTTGCCACTGGGGACGAGTCTTATCATTAAATTTACTTGAAGGTGAAATTTATAACTTTTTGAATTCCATTCTTTTTTCTCGTGTTTCGTACCTTAAAAAAATAACCAAACAACAAGTTATTTGTTAAGATTGTAAAATAATGGCGGGTATAGTGTTTCATGTAAACGATTTTTTATGTTTCAGAAATGAAGCTTTACAATCAACTATAAATTCAATATTTCCCCTTCTATTCTAACTTTCAGTTCTTGCACCTTTGTTTAGTACTTATCATGATGGCGTTAGTAGATTGCTTCATGCTTTTTTATACAAATGAGAACAAATGAACAGTGAACAAAAGAATCTTTCAGGCTCGTGGGTTTATTACTGTTACTGGAATTTATTTTATTGGATAACCATTCTTTGTCACATCAAAAGTAAATTTAAAAATAAGACTTCACTACATTCCTTATCAAATGATTAAAGTTTAGTATCAGAGATCGTCATTACGTTGCTCAAATAAAAATATATATCAGTTTATTACTGCAGTCAGGAAGGTACGGAACAAACAAAAATTATGTTTTTAACACAACATAAGGTTTAGGGACAACAAGGGGCCTATTAGTCCATCTAGGCTTTCCCTTTCTCTAAATTAAAACTATTAAATAAATAAATAAAAACCAACCCTTATCATTCATATAGTTAAGCTTTCGCTTAAACTCACTTAAATTTACTGCCTCCATCACATCCGAAGGCAATCCATTCCAAAACCCAACCACCCTGTTGGAAAAATAAAACTGTCTTAGCTGAAGATGACTCCCACCCTGCCAAATATATATTTGTGTTCCCTAGTCCTACCATTCTCATGATTAAGTATGATAAAAGATGATGCATAAATACTACCAATTCCCTTAACCATTTTAAACACCTCAATCACATCCCCTCTACCTCTTTTTTTTTTCAAGATAAAACAATTTCAGAGATCTTAACCTTTCCTTGTTTGACAACTCCTCCATCCCAGACACCATTCTAGTAGCCCTCCTCTGAACCTTTCCAACAATTCAATGTCTTTTCTAAGGTAAGGAGCCCATGATAGAACACAATACTCCAAATGTAGCCTAACCAATGATCTATACAATGCAATTATAACCTCTTTAGACTTGTATTCAGTATTTCTGTAGATACAACCTAGAATCCTATTT
>NW_013670478.1:44416-51874 GCF_000517525.1 Limulus polyphemus | reverse complement strand
GCTTGAATGGCTTTAGTGACTGATCAACTATTACACCAAGATCCCTTTCCTTCATAACACTATTAAGGTTATTCCCATTCAAATTATACTTATAGTTAAAATTATGATAATCCACATGCGTTAGCTTGCATTTATTATAATTAAAACCCATTTGCCATTTATTTGCTCAACTCACTAGATGATCTAAATCCTTTTGTAAATCAGCAGCACCCTTCTCACAGCCAGCAACACCAACTACCTTAATATCATCAACAAACTGAAGTAATTTATTGACCATTCCTTCATCTATATCACTGATATAGATAAAAAAGAACAAAGGTCCTAAGAATGAACCCTGAGGTACCCCACTTGTGCATTAATCCAGTTTGACTGAACCCCATTTATAACAACCTTCTGCTTTCTTCCATCCAGCCACTCTTCTAGCCAATTAGCTAATCCCCCAAACCTACAGAGACAAATTTTCTTTCAAGCCTTTTATGTGGCACCTTGAAGAAATTCAAATATATGAGATTAAAAATATTCGCAAGTGATGATATTATAATGTTTACCTAATTCATACATTCTGCATGTCCGCCTCACATATAACTACCACTACTACAATATACAATTCATCTTCTGGAACAAAAGCTACGTCACACGTTAGGCCTACTACGTTCTCTCGTAAAATCGATTTTTAGCGATTGATGAGTTTAGGTCCAGATTGTTATTATGACAAATCGGTGTAATTTTTCTGTATGCAGATACCTAACTGATCCAAATTTATTCCAACTACCTGACAGGAAATATAAGACTTTTTTTTTTAACTTCATAAAGGTTACCCTGAGCATAGTGTACGCTGGATATCTCGTGCAAAACACCGGGTAGGAAATAAATCGATTGTCGTCAAACTTTCATGTATTGAATCAAACACCGTTAAAAACGAAACGCGCCAGATAGCCGATAAAGATAATGCAACATAACAATAATTATACGTGATTTATTTGCTTTATTTGTGGACAGATGTGCATACCAATGCGAATATTTGGTGCAGATATGAGAAATAAACTTATATACACATATCCATCAGTAACTGATAAAAAAAAAGGTAATACACACACAAACACCCTTCAGTTAATAAGGGTGTTTGTGTGTTTATAGCAAAGCCACATCGGGCTATCTACTGTGTCAACCAAGAACAATCGAGCCCTAGATTTTAGCGTTGAAAATCCGTAGACTTACCGCTGTCCCACCGAGGGAACAGTTATTGAGAAAAGAACAGTTGATACACACACACACCCTTTAGTTACTGAGAAAAACCACAAGGTGATATACACACGTTGTAAATAAACACAAGCTGATAAATATACTGAAAATAAACACATGCTGATATATACACTGAAATAAACACAAACTGATACAAGCACTAAAAATAAACACAAATTGGTAGACACACTGACACTAAACACAAGTTGGTAGACACACTGAAAATAAACAAAAGTTGGTAGACACACTGAAACTAAACACAAATTGGTAGACACACTGAAACTAAACACAAGTTGGTAGACACACTGAAAATAAACAAAAGTTGGTAGACACACTGAAACTAAACAAAAGTTGGTAGACACACTGAAACTAAACACAAGCTGATATACACACACATGCTGAAAATAAACACAAGCTGATATACACATACACCCTTCAGTTACTGAGAAAAAACTGATTTATAAACATCCTTCAGTTACTGAATAAGAAAATGCAAATTTGTATAAACAAACCCTTCAGTTACCAAGAAAAGTAAAAAAGACAAGTTGTTAAATACACACTTTTCAGTTACTGAAATAAAAACACAATTTGATACGTACACACACCCTTCAGTTACCGAGAAAAGTAAAAAAGACAAGTTGTTAAATACACACTTTTCAGTTACTGAAATAAAAACACAATTTGATACGTACACACACCCTTCAGTTACTGAGAAAACTGATACACTTACAGAATTAGGTTAAAGAAAGAACCTGTAATAGGATAATTAAAGTTTTATTTATGTATAAATCCAGTAAAAAGTGCTGATGGTTTATATAATGTAGATACCTTTGTATTTCTACTAGAGAAAAGAGCCCTACTGAGGATTTTGTATAGGTTTCGATCTTCTGCATAGTTTGTTTGTTTTCAGAGTTTACTCCTTATTCTGTATATGAGCAAATTGTACAAACATTACTTGGTAATTTATAGCTAATTTTTAATTGTTTTGTTAAAATGAGTGCAAGAAGTTGCTCGATTAAAGCCGCCATAAGTACACTTGATACAGACACAACCTTCAATTAATGAAAAAGTACAAACAAGAAAAACACTAACTTGTATACATACAACCCTCAGTTACTTTAAAAAACAAACACACACCTTCTTAAAAAATACACTAACTCGTATAGACACAACTCTCAGTTACTTTAAAAACAAACACACACCTTCTTAAAAAAAAAACACTAACTCGTATAGACACAACCCTCAGTTACTTTAAAAAACAAACACACACCTTCTTAAAAACCACTAACTCGTATAGACACACCTTTGAGTTACTGAAGTAAAAGAATATAATCTCGTACACACATACCTTTTAATTATTGAAAAAGCAAATTAATATACACAACCTTCAGTTATTATGAAAAAACAAATTAATACACACAACCTTCAGTTATTATGAAAAAACAAATTAATATACACAACCTTCAGTTGTTATGAAAAACAAATTAATATACACAACCTTCAGTTATTATGAAAAACAAATTAATAAACACAACCTTCAGTTGTTATGAAAAAACAATATCACAAACACACTTTTTCAGTTAATAAGATAAAAACACAATATCATAAACACGGTTTTTCAATTACTGAGAAAAACACAATATAATAAACACAGTTTTTCAGTTACTAAGAAAAACACAATATCACAAACAGTTTTTCAGTTACTAAGAAAAACACAATATCATAAACACACTTTTACAGTTAATAAGAAAAACACAATATCATAAACACACTTTACAGTTAATAAGAAAAACACAATATCATAAACACACTTTTACAGTTAATAAGAAAAAACACAATATCATAAACACAGTTTTTCAGTTACTAAGAAAAAACACAATATCATAAACACATTTTTACAGTTACTTAGAAAAAACACAATATCATAAACACATTTTTTCAGGTACTAAGAAAAACAATATTATAAATACTTTTCCAGTTACTAAGAAAAAACAGAAGCTGATATGTACACACCCTTCTGTTACTGAGAAATAAGCACAAGCTGATATATACACACACCCTTCAGTTACTGGGAAATAAGCACAAGCTGATATATACACACCCTTATGTTACTGGGAAATAAGCACAAGCTGATATATACACACCCTTCAGTTATTGAGAAATAGACACAAGATTATACACACAAAACACCCTTCAAGATGATATAAATAAAACATTCTTCAGTTACTGAGAAATAAACACAAGATTATACACACAATATCCTCCAGTTACAGATTAATAAACACAAGATTATACACACAACACCCTTCAGTTACTGAGAAATAAACACAAGATGGTACACACAATATCCTTCAGTTACTGAGAAATAAACACAAGATGGTACACACAACACCCTTCAGTAACTGAGAAATAAACACAAGATTATACACACAACATCCTTCAGTTACTGAGAAATAAACACAAGATGGTACACACAACACTCTTCAGTTATTGAGAAATAAACACAAGATGGTACACACAACACTCTTCAGTTACTGAGAAATAAACACAAGATGGTTGTCATGAAACTGTCTTTTTTTCAACTATAAAAGAGAGAAACAGTCGTTTCAAATGTTGCCTAATAAACACTATACACATTGAATGCATGAAAAGATACATTAATATTTTTGATAAAAGTAAGAGTCTTTTTTTTTCGAAAGGTAAGTACCTTTAAAAATCTACTGTTTGTTTTAGAAACAAGAGTATATGTTGGCCTGGTCTTATTAATTGGGGGCGATTTTAATCTCGTTCTTAAATTTTTAATTTAATAGCATATCAGGAGTTTTCTTTGTATGTGTTTATGCCTAACTCTGATGCCTAATGTCGAAGTTTATTCTAGTACGATGGAAAATACTTTGCAAGATAGTAAAAAACTGTTTAAGTTGCCACCAGGTCAAAGTGTCAAATTTTGTATATGAAGCGTATATTTTTCTAAAACCTGAACTTACAAATGTCTTTGTACTACTTTTTCTACTTCCCTATAAGTACATATCACACGCCACCAGGGGTCACTGGGGACCATAAAACGAACTTTCCTTCACGTTGGAGTAATTTATGCATAATATATATATATATATATATAATTGTTTCTTAGTTGTTGAATTAATTACCAATCCTGGTTTCAAATGTTCGAAAATTCAAAGCAAATACTTATAAATTAAACGAATTATAAGCTTATTAAAGAAATATAAAACAACGATAGTAGGCTTACGATAGTTTAACTCGTATTCCTAGTTTATTTTGTAAATTTAATCTGCTACAATATATGACAAATAAATATCAAATGAATAGAACTAAACATTAGTTGGTTTGAGTATTTTAGAACATTCTGTTGCCGGGGGCAATGAGTTGCCATGGTTGCAGATATGGACCTACCTCAATAAAAGCAGTAACTTCCTGTAAGCCGTCTTGTGTTGATTACACTCATCAGGTAAACCAATGAAAAAATTCAGATTTGGAGAGTGAAGATGGAGAGCATTGCCTCCAGTTTAAAGTTGTCTAGAGTTTCACGAGATCCACAGAAATTAGTCAAACAAATCAAAAAGTAATTATACATCAGAGCTTAGGCCGTATGGTTTGATGCTTGAGATTAACTGAAACAAGACTGAACCGGTTGCGCACAGACACGAAGCCACTACTGCGCGCCTCTCAACATCCGCATCTTACTATAGTGGATGTGAAGGCAAGGATCACGAGCCGTGCCTGATGCGTTTTCGAGGAGAAGAGAGAATCTGAGCAACCGTTGCCATGACAACTCGGTTACCATAGTGAGCACCTCTCTCAATCAATAGTACCGTTAGAAGTGGGTAAACAGGATCTCTTCCAGTGCCGGGTGACTGAGCCAGCATGACTTTGCCTGTGAAGTATATTTTTACTGATTTTATTTTATGGTAAAGAGGAATGGGTTTGAAAAGTTCTAAGAAAAGACATAAACAGTCGTTTTTATCAGGCCACTCGATACTTTGTATCTTAGAGCAACTAGTTCCAAACGTAATAAACCATCTGTCTCCATCTTCCTTTTTCATTCTTTAAAAGATCCTTTCTAGTATATTTTAATCGATATTTAAGGTAAAACATGGACTAATTCTTCATTTATTTAGATTTTGTTGTGTGCGTCTCCGTTTCCTGTACTCACGTATCTCATTAACTCGCACTATCGTGTTATATAGCAGGAAACACTGACAGAAAGCGTTGTAAGTCAGTATGCTTACTGCTGACCCATCGAGGGACATTAGTGTATGAAGTAATAAGCGACTACTAAATCACAATTGTATGTGCGTGTGTGGGGTTGTTTGATGATGGCACTAATAAACCCCAAACTTGACATGCTTTAAAAGTCCGCATCTCAGTCGAGCCCGTGTTTATTTTCAGTAAATAACTGAAAGTTGTGTGTGTGTGTATATGAACTTGTAACTGTTTCATGAGTTACGCCTATAATCGTTGCCATTGTTTACTGATATAAGATTTTACAGATCGGTGAATGTAGTTCTAGCCAATATTTATAATAATACCATTTTTTATTTTACTTGCGCAACTGTAAGCTTGAATAATTAAAATAATTTTATGTATTTTTCATTCCTTCCATTTTTAAGAATATGTAGATTTTAACTTCTTTCTCTCTCTCTCTCTATTTTTTTTAAGAATTCGTTTGTGGTTCTCCAACAAGTTATGTTATTATTTTCTATATTTTATTCGGTTACGGACATTTCTCGCCAGATGGCTCTTTATTAGTTTGCTTGTTTTGTTTTGTAATTAAGCACAAAGCTACACAATAGGCTATCTGTGCTCTGCCTGCCCACCACGGGTAATGAAACCTGGTTTCTAGCGTTGTAAATCCGTAGGCGTATCTCTGTGCCACTGGGGGGCGTTAGTCTACTATTAAAAAATCATTAAGTAATATGTTATGTAGATTACACAGTAGAAAGATATATTTTTATCTGGCGAAAAGCCATAACTCTGTTTAAACATATTTCGTATCAAAAAATAAAGCATCAGATTTAGAATTTGGTATTAATCCATGTGTATATATACATTTTTTCACTTACGTATATTTTCCACCAGATTGTACTTCAGGTAGCTCTTTTTAAATTTCTTTATCACTGGTGTGGAACACTGAGCAAATATCAACGTGATTTTTAAAACTTGTTTCCGTTGCAAAAATTTATAAGTAAAGTTAAGAAATAAAAAGTATAAATTACGATATACATGTTTTTCCCCCTCTCTTTACCTTAAATGTAAACAACTTGCCATTTAAATTTCGAGAGCTTCTGAAACAAATAAATATTACACGCAAATAATAAGTTGATACGCGTCTGTTGTGCTGTTCTTAAGCTTAATAAGAAATTATATTGTGAGATTTTCTAGTATTTAAATATTATCGAATTATCTTATTCTACGTTTCGAATTTTCCAGGAAGAAAATTGTTGAAATTATTGGCAAGGAGCCCATAGCCTAAATTTATCCATTGTTTTTTGTTTATTTCTGTTTCGTATTTCAAGAACTGTATCTTGAAGAGATATAATTACGGAAAATGTAATACGTCCTGTTAGAAGTATTCGCCATGTCGGTGGTGCTGCCATCTAGTAGTAAGATCTATAAAAACTCTCGCAGTTCTCTGCAAACTGTTTAAATTTGAAAAAGTATTTTGTAGCTCAAAGAACGAAATGAATGTTCTAGTAATCAACTAGTTTTGTTAATTAATACTAAAGAAATGTATATTTAGGAACAACAGTAAAGTCATAATTGAAGCTCGTGCTCATATCAAAAGCATATCTGAGAATAACACGGCTAGCGTCCCCTTGCCGAAAAGGAAAATCGCGTTCCTCACTTTTGGATATAAAAGTCACTGTCAAATCCTACTCTTCTGTCAGTTTAAAATTTAGCGGTAGGAGTTGTTACTTTCGCTCTTTTATATCAGCTCAAAATTCGGGACCACTACAGTTGACCTTTTGTACAGGTTTGCGCGAAAATCCTACAAAAAACAAAGTTTTGTTTGTTTGAAGTTAAGCACAAAGCTACACAATGGGCTATCTGTGCTCTGCCCACCACGGGTATCGAAACCCTGTTTCTAGCGTTGTAAGTCCGCAGACATACCGCTGTGACACTGGGGGCTTTTCAGCAGGAGGGGGGGTCCAAATGGAAAAAAAAAAGTAAGTAAAAGAATAAGATGGAAGGAAT
>NW_013670478.1:41926-43820 GCF_000517525.1 Limulus polyphemus | reverse complement strand
TTGCTACACAAGTTGGACGTAATTCCATCTGCGAATTGCTACACAAGTTGGACGTAATTCCATCTGCGAATTGCTACACAAATTGGACGTAATTCCATCTGCAAATTGCTACACAAGTTGGACGTAATTCCATCTGCGAATTGCTACACAAAATGAAGGTAACTCCATTTATCAGTGGCATAAGTTTCAGCTTATTAATTATACATTACAATTGCATTAACACAAAGATCCATTATCTGTCCGTTCTCAACATTTAACTTAAAAACGAAAATTAAAATTATTACCTACATGTTAATCTTCAAAGTTTGCTTTCCTTGAGCAATCAAACGCATTTTAAATTTAGAGTTCTCGCACCAACCTCTTTCTAGATTTTTTGATACTCATCATTAACATCAAATCCTAACCTCAATATAACCTAAAATATGTTGATAAGTACGTAGTAATATTACTTGACAGAATCAACATAGAAAAAGATCTTCTACAGTTTACAGTAGCTATTCTAAAGAGACGTACTCCTATCATAGATAAATACCCTCCAACAACCATTCGTGGTATTCTCCAAACTGTCCAATTAGGTGTTTTATAGGAGAAGCTTAACGATTCATAAAAAAAATTCAAAAAATCGTACTAGAAAGAAACACAAGCTGGTTAGAAATACTTAAAGAATTTTTTGAAACCAGTTACTCAAACATTAAGAAAGATTTATTAGATATCCTTTTTTTGGAAACTAAAAACGGTTTTTCTTACTATAAGAAAGTCATTGGATATTTGTTGCTAAAACTAAGTCTAATAAACAAGTAATACTTTCAATATCTTTTAACTTTTAGAATATTACAATATGGTCTTTAGAATGTGCTAAATGTGTTATTTCATAAACTTCTCATAAAAAAGTTAATTCATTTGTAATTTCTCTAATTAAATAATAAATTTATATTGTGATTGAGTAATTATCTTGATAGAATCTGAATTCTAAACTTAAAGGCTTAGTAGAAATTAAAACAAGCTATAGCATTATATTTAATTAAATGTTGTGGGTATTTAAAATATGCTGTGACTGACTAATTATCTTGAGAGAATCTGAATTACTAAATTTAAAGACATAATAGAAATTAAAACAAGCTATAGCATTATATTTAACTAAATGTTGTGGGTATTTAAAATATGCTGTGACTGACTAATTATCTTGAGAGAATCTGAATTCTAAATTTAAAGACTAAAAATGTCCAATTTTATATCATTAAAAATAAAAATTGAATGTTGTCGCATCTATTCTACTATTCAGTTACTCGGTGAGTTACATATTTGTTTATCTATCAAAGCTAATTAAGTTAGGCATGGGTAACATTAGTCTCAGAATTTCTGTTGAAATGTTGTATTTGAAGTTAGGCCTACAAGTGAACATGGCTGTAACAAACGTTAAAAAAGAAATAAACTAATTTTTTATCATTATATTGACTAGACTTGTCCTTCTTTTTTCCAAATAATCCAAAATAACCCGCCCAACGATAGAACACGTTAAAACACTAGTGTCAGAATTAGGAATATTTTAGTGAAAATAAAATAATCATTAAAAAAACTTGGAAATTAAAGCGATCACAAGAAAATTAGGAACATCACGTGTTTTAAAAGATTAATATTAAAAGGTTAAAAATCAATGAACTTTTGTATATATTTAAAATCGATAAACTAACAACATTTTATAATTAAAACCTTTATTTAAACCAATCGACGGTTGCAAAAGTCATTCTATACGTTTCAATATTGTTTCACGTTACCTCCAGGAGTGTGAAAAACAGTTACTATGTGCTATATAAGTACAAAAGCCATGGTCATGTGACACTAGTTTATAATTAAAAAAAAAGGATCACGCCATCTACATACTTTCTGAAAATCA
>NW_013670478.1:37180-41282 GCF_000517525.1 Limulus polyphemus | reverse complement strand
AACCCTAAATTAGAATTCTTCAATTCCTATAGTTCAACGTGTAATTACTTCTAATTAACCCTAAATTAGAATTCTTCAATTCCTATAGTTCAACGTGTAATTACTTCTAACTAACCCTAAATTAGAATTCTTCAATTCCTATAGTTCAACGTGTAATTACCTCTAATTAACCCTAAATTAGAATTCTTCAATTCCTATAGTTCAACGTGTAATTACCTCTAATTAACCCTAAATTAAAATTATTTATTTCCTATTTGTTCAACAATCAAATAAAGAATTATAAAACATTGATCAGAAAAAAAAATGTTAAAATGAAAGTTTACCATTTTAAGTTAATCATAGTATTACAAAACCTTAAATTTATTCTTGGTGTAACTTTCAATTCAGAATGATATTTCTTTATTTTGCCGAGAGATGGCATTACTAGCAATTAATAATTTCACAGCGTATCGTGGTTTACATCAGGTATAAGATTATTCATTGTTCATGGTGGATTGTTAACAACATACTTTTTTTTTGCATTATTTCTAGTTAAACTATCAATTACAAAAAGTGGATATCAATAATGGGATTTAAAAAAAAGCGTTCTAGCACTTGTGAATAACAATTGGGCTATAAAGGGGTGCTACTTTTAGAAAAAGAAAGGAAACAAATGGTAAAGCTAAATATATACTTGGGGGTCCAGGGGCATGCCCATTCGAAAACATTTTGTAATTTTAACTGAAAATGGTACATTGCGATGGTATCTGAGCCTGATCTCACGGCTTTTTAAAATGTTTTATACATACATGGGTGAAATTTATACAGTGTGGTCATTCCTGCTTATGCGCATGCGCAACCTGTATTTATTCTTATAAAAATTCATTTAGCATAGAGAGTAAAAAATAATTTTGTCACTGTGGTATTACTGTAGGGCAGGGATTCCCAGGCTTTTTGTTCCTCTGTACCCACTTGGCATTCTCTCCCAAAGCATTAATGGAGGGAGGAGAGCTTGCCCAGTTGGCTGATCCCTAATTTATCAGCTGATTTGTAACGAGGGTGTTCTATATTGCTTATGTTCCACATTACTTATTGAAAACATGAGTTATAATGTAGCACAGCAATAACATCACAACGTTCACCATGATCGCAACTTTTTGTCTGAAGAGCGTATATTATATGTGAGTCACTTTGTCTGACTGTAGATTAAAACACCATGTAAAGTGTAAACCATGGTTATACTGTCAGACCCATATGTACCCCCTGAAAAGTGCAAATGCACCCCTGGAGGTATATGTACCCCAGGTTGGGAATGTCTGCTGTAGGGGAAGGGACTTTTCAATAAAAATTAAAATGCTTCCAAAAAAAAATATACTTACAACCACAAACTCACTGAAAATATAAAGTATATCGAATTTTTAAATAACTTCTTGAAATACTTTGGCTTGATTTAAGCGCTCCAAAAATGTGACAGAGTGATTTTCATCTTTTAACTATACAACTTTGTATTCCTTCATTATGCCTGTATTTTTTGTTTTCAAACTTTGACTGCAGATGACAGCACTAACCATGTTACTCTACCTTAAAATATACTTTTTTGTTTTGTTTTCCTAGTAGTGTCAGGTTTTTATGTATGGGCCGAATTATTTACAGTAGGTGTCTGTGTCTTGTTGGCAATAAATTTCAATAATAAACAAACAGCAAACAGTCCACTTGTTTTAAAATAATATATTAAAACAAGTCAAATGTATATACAAATGTTGGTTACGATAGTTGTATCCAGAGCTTTAAATAATTGTCAAAGTCCATACAGGCTGTTTCAATTACTTTAAAACACAGTTGGCAAGAAAAATAATTTCTTCTGTACTCTGTTATTACAACACAGTCTGTGATAATTTCATCTTAAAAATCGCTACTATACGCTATTTATCGCCAGCTTTACAATCACGCAGTTTAAATCTATCTATCAAACTACATTTTTGACGCGTATTTATACTTCGACAGAGGTCTAGAACGTTCCACACACTAATAGATATTATGATGCAATAATACACAATTAAAACAACGAGAAAAACTCAGAAGATTCTAGTAACATGACACAATAATATAACAATCACCAATTCATAAATATTCAACTACACAACATATGATTCATAAACAGTTATGTAAACAAACCTGCCCTAAACTATCGCTTCTAAAAATAACTAGATTTAACCCTCGTGCTAAATAAACTATCTAAATCATAACTCTTTCATTAAACTTAAATTGAAACAGCCATGTATGTACAACAAGAATCAACTGAATTTATTTGATTACAAAAATCAAAATTAGTATTTTTGGTCACAGAGGTTAAATCTTCTGACCCACTTCAGTCAAATGGAGACAACAGACGATAAAAATATATTTCCAGGATTATCATTCCCAGTTTTGTTAACAGAAACTGGAGCTTTTAACTGGATAATTCTATTAAATGTAAATAAAATAACGACTTGTAACTCCAGAATGTTCAGTATTTCTCTATTAAAGTTACTTCAAGAGTTTTTATATAACCTACAAGTAAACTAAATTTGGTTTCAACTAAAATAGCAAATTTGAAGATTATCAAGGTTATATTGAGCTAATAAAGATATCATTCTGGAGATATAGATCGTTATTATATTTACAT
This sequence comes from Limulus polyphemus, assembly GCF_000517525.1. Taxonomy (NCBI): domain Eukaryota; kingdom Metazoa; phylum Arthropoda; class Merostomata; order Xiphosura; family Limulidae; genus Limulus; species Limulus polyphemus. The sequence goes on along the minus strand of NW_013670478.1, from coordinate 38,638 downwards.
TAATTTCGAGGATTTCTCAGGGTTTGTAGGCAAAGAGCAAAACTGAGAAAATATTTACAATAATTTCCTAATAGTTGAAATTCTAAAGCAGATATCGTTGATAGCAAAGCTAAGCATCTTATTATCAATGTTACATATTCTTCAAATACTTATAAACATATAAGTTTACTTAGGTGATTAATAGACTACTAAAAATATTGGCCCGGCATGGCCAGGTGGATAAGGCGCTCGACTCACAATCTGAGGGTCGCGGGTTCGAATCCGCATCCCACCAAACATGCTCGCCCTTTCAGCCGTGGGGGCGTTATAATGTGACGGTCAATCCCACTATTCGTTGGTGAAAGAGTAGCCCAAGAGTTGGCGGTGGGTGGTGATGACTATCTGCCTTCCCTCTAGTCTTACCCTGCTAAATTAGGGACGGCTAGCGCAGATAGCCCTCGTGTAGCTTTGCGCGAAATTCCAAAACAAACAAACAAACTAAAAATATCATACACATAACCTGTTATCCCGTTTTGACATTATTAACTTTGTACAGAGGGAGGTAGTAAATGATGTATATTTTTCAATTTAAATATAGATGTCACTTTGATCTTCGAAACTTTTAATTTATATTTTACTGTTCCGGAAATGTGATGTAAAATCAATGTTTAATTTCTAGTAAAAAAAAAAAAAGTTACCAGATTCCTATTGAATTTTTTTTTATTAAGCACAATGTTCCACGGATATCGAAACCCGATTTCTAGAGTTATAAGTCCACAGATTTTCCGCTGTGCCACTAGGGGACGATTACTGTCGACGTTTAGAAAATAACAATTTAAACGTTATCGACGCCAATGTTTTGAATGAGGTTAAAGGGCGTAATGTATTGATTACCCAAGTAAATTATATGTTGGCAGTGCAACCTAGGCAGTCTTAAAATTGATTATAGTATTTCTACTATAAAAAAAAAAAAATCCCAAACATGTTCCGGAGATCAAATCCATTTGATCCAGTGAAAATTAAGCAGTGGATGCAATTAAACTTACAAAAACTAAAATGATATAAAAAAAAGGATGCTTATGAAGAAAATTAGCCAATATATGCTTCAATTTCCAGGCGCGGTCCTGTGGTAGAGCTCTGGATTATAGAGCTGGCGAGCTGGGTTCGAATCCTTGTGATACTACAAATTATTCCCTCCATTTTAACCCGTGTATGCGTTATAAGAAGAATAGTCATTCCCTTAGCGTGGATGGTGGGTGCTGCTGACTGGCTGCTTTCCCTCTGGTCAATATTTAGAAATTAGAGACGCTGGAAAGTAGTCTTAGCAGCTTTGTCATGATTATAAATAATTTAACTTCTAGTTGGTTCTAAATGAACAGTTGATATGTATGTACCTTAGAACAGTGGTCCCCAACCAGTGGGCCGCGGACCGGTGCCGGTCCGTAGACCAATTGGTACTGGGCCGCACGAGAAATACAA
>NW_013670478.1:32842-36219 GCF_000517525.1 Limulus polyphemus | reverse complement strand
TTTTTTATTATTTCGAGGCTTTTATTTTCATGTTATGTTGTTGGTACGATGCTACATGTAAGTTGCAAGTAAACAATCTACCCCCGGGCCACGGTAAAATTGTCTAACGCTTACCGGTCCGCGCCAACAAAAAAGGTTGGGGACCACTGCCTTTGAATGATTATTTTATTTTTAAAAAAATGAATTACTTTATTTTGTACAAGGGTTTGAATTCCAATATTTTAATTTCAAATGCTCAGCAGTAAGTCTGAAGGTTTAAAAAAACGAGTTTCGATACCTGTGATGTCACATCACAGAAATCCCATTGTTTAGCTTTGTGCTTAATAACAAAACAAATAAACATCGTGATATGAAGGTAAGCGTCTCTGAAATCTGCTCTTGCTCCCCCGGTTGAATAGTGGTAAGTTTGAAAGTTCATACCACTAAAATTCAGGGTTAGATCCATGGGATGCACAGCGAAGACAGCCCAGTATGTAGCTTTGTGCTTTAAGAAAACAAACAAGCTGAAGTCTTCACATCTTATCAAAGTTAAAAACCATCAGTTTACCAAGGACACCAGATTCTCACCCATCTTGTCTTCCAACTTTAATTTAAATTAGGATACGTTTATTTCAATAGTCCTTTAAAAAAATGACCACTAAGAATGTAAGGTTTAAAAATACAAAGAAAACTAATACTATAGTTTTATGTCAATCTCGGATACATTTGGCATTTTTTTTAATTATCTAATCTGTGCACTGGTTTTATATGTTATCGTCTTACTAGGACTGATTTTTTTTTGGGGGGGTGCAGAGAAATGTTTTGCTGCTCATGTTTATCAGCATGTTTAACTCATGTTAGTACATGTTTATCAGCAAAGGTTTAATGAAGTCATTTTTTCTAGATATAAAATTTTACTGAACCGTATCTATTGTCTTATTTTTATTATGTAAACTTTATATATGTATGTAATTTGTTATCATTTTGTACATTGTACATCATCCCATTGTTCCTGTAGTTTAAAATGTTGGAAATGCATCAAAGTAGGCAAATTATTGATTTTCTCACATTTCGATCATGACCTTAGTATTTGATTAATATAAAGTAGTAAAATAAAAGAACCTAATTTAGTTAACGCAGAAGTTTTTAGCAAACGTGTTCAATATGTCTAATCTAGACACGAAGTCGAGAAAAATGTGAGATTTTCAGATGTTGCAGGTATATCTAGATACGTATAGAATCGTGTTGCCTCAAAAATGGCAAACAGAGAGAATTAGCATTTGTTGATAAAATCAAAGTGAAATATTTACGTGATACTGCTTGGAATTTGCAAAAAACCTCAGCTGTTCACCAAGTGCTGAGAAGTGCAAATTGGACTGATACAAAGAAACCCAGAATTATAATATCAAACAGAACAGGAAATGAGAAGAAAAAAAACTCACTGAAAAAAATGTTAGATGTCTAAAAATAAAATAGTTACCTAAAAACAAAACAAAACAAAAAACTTTGTTGGTGATATCAAGAAATTATTTTCAGGATGTATAGCCAAAAGAACGCTGCAGTAATATAGCCTCTGAGGAAGAGTAGCAGGAAGAAGGCCCTTAGTGCACAAAGACTAATATATGCGCAAGAACATGTATCACGGTCTTTGCAACAATGGCCCAAGGAACTTTAGACAGACAAGTCTAACTGTGAACTATATGGTTCCAACTGACATGTATATGTTCGCCAAAGAGTCAATCAGAGGCGGCAGTAGGAGAGACTAGTGCCCTAGACTGTCAAAGTGCAGACAAGATCTGACTCTGAAACACACTATGTATCTCGACATTACAAAAAATAAGGCCCAGATCTGACATCGACAAACACTGTGTACTCTGAGACAGTAAAAATGAAGGAAAAGATCTGAAGTCGACAAACACCATGTGTTGTTGAAAGTGTGACAAGTTATAATTAGATAATGATAACACAGATCCAATAACTGAAGACTCTATTGCAGTTGTGAAAAGTTATGGCTGAATGATACTTATAAAAATTCAATAACTAAGGCTCTGCTCTGAGTGTTAAATGATATTGTTGTAGAATAATAACACAGATCCAACAAATAAAGGCCCTTCTGCAATTGTTGAAACTTATGATTGGATAACAGTAACACAAATCCAACAAATAAATGTCCTGTTGCAAGTGTGAGAATCTGTGGTTGGGTACCACTAACATAATTCCAACAAATAAAGGCCCTTCTGCAATTGTTGAAACTTATGATTGGATAACAGTCACACAAATCCAACAAATAAGGATGTCAGAGTTTTATGTATATGACTGGGCTGGGATTCTTCTACAGTAGGTGTCGGTGACTTGTTGGCGATAAATTCGAGCAATAAACAGACAGCATACAATCCACTTGTTTTAAAATATATATTCAAAACAAGTCAAACGTATGTAAAAAAATTCTTTACTCTAAATAATTCTCTTTTCTAGTCAAAAGTCCACACAACTGATTCAATTACTTTAAAATCCAATTGACAAGACGAATTATTTTCTTTACTCATATCACAATAGTATCAGTGAATAATTCACTTGCGTTATCCCATGGATTACCACAGTTGTATCCTGATCCTTAAATAATTGTCTCCTTTTCGTCAAAGTCCACACAGACGGGTTCATTTACTTTAGAACTCTCTTTGACAAGATAAATTTTCTCCTTATCTCTATTAAACAGTGAAACTCACTTTAAAATATCGCCCGTTATGAATGATCACTCACACTCCGACTAACTTTACGTTTTCTAACCTTTTTCTGACTCAACTTTTACTTTCACTTGCGCTGCTAGTCACCTATATATATATGCTTTGTTCAATGAGTCCTCGAACTTTCTATAAACTAAGCGATCGACACTATAATGTAACAATACTCAATTTAGGTAACGAGAAAAACACCAAAGATTCGAGTAATGTGACGTCAACAATATTAGCAAAGCTTAGAGAGTTACGTAACGAAAGTTGTCACAACTAACACTTTTATAACAATCTATCTTCAACACTCCTGTCTTAAAACTAAACAATAATTAAATATTAAGTCACAAAATAAACTAAATAATAACAATTACACTAAACAGCCTTGTATATCCAACAAAGGGGCCTGATGAAAGTTTGAAAGTTATGGTTGAATATGAGTAACTGATATCCAATAAATAAAGAACTTGTGCAAGTCTGGAAATTTATAGTCAGATAATAGTAATACACCAATAAATACCCTGATGCAGGGGTCGAAAGTTATGGTTGAATAATAGTAACACACCAATAAAGGCCCTGATGCAGGGGTCGAAAGTTATGGTTGAATAATAGTAACACACCAATAAAGGCCCTGATGCAGGTGTCAAATTTATTGTTGAATAATAGAGT